>NW_028261391.1:50519734-50819734 GCF_051295495.1 Thamnophis sirtalis
CCTGAACAAATGGTTGGATTTGAAGACCTCCAAGGTCCCTTCCAACTCTATTATTCTGTATTTTGTATTCTGTAAGTAACTTCAAGAGACAGAGCTTGCACCTCTTTTTCACGAGTTGTGATGCCAGATCCAGGAGGGATAAAGCTTTAAGTCGACTGCTGCTGCTGCTGCTGACGGCAACAAACCAACAAAACAGATAAAGCTGATGCAAAACTAAAATGTTGCCACCAACACTGACAAGTTCTTAAAGAACAGATACATTTTATTCACCAAAGTAAATGCATATTTATGAGCTATAAGAAATTTAAATAACTTTAATAACTATTTTAGTTTATTTAGTTATGTTTTGTGCTTCAAGGAGGGACTCTGGGCGGTGTTTATATCAACACAACAAAATTATTGGCAAAATATAACTGCCCTTATTTTCCATGCATTGTTGGTTGATTCTCTACCCAGTGATATCCTGCTTACTGAATATTGGAGGACTATATAATGGAAATGAAATTGGAGTCTTACCTTTGCTAATTGGTAATTTTTTTGTAGGGGTGATAAAAGTAAGTGGGAAACATCCAATTTAGATGTTGACAAAGTAGAATGTAGTGCTGGCAATAAGACTCTATCTGAGTATATTATACTAGGTGCTATTTAAAAGAGGGAGGGGGAGGGAGGGAGGGAGGGAGGGAGAGCGAGAGGGAGACACCATCCTGGAAACAATGAAAATCACAGGCTTTGTAGCTAATTCTGTTTTCAAATATGCCATCATGTTCAGTATATGGCAGTTAATAAATGCAATTTAAGAGAACATTATACTTTTTTTTCCCCTGCTGGGAACTTTGAGAAAATCCCATGAACAAGCAAATGATTTATTCTTATCCAAAAGTTTTGCTGAATCTTTAAGAAATTAAATCTTTTTCATATAAAACTATGGTATATATTTGGATTTGGATTTAACTTTATTTGTATGCCGCCCTTTTCCCTGAGGGGACTCAGAGCGGCTCACAATTCAGGGGGAGGGAAGGACAAAACAAGTTATACACATGAAGACAATACATCGTTAAAAAGCACAACAGTCATACTATTCGGGTGGGGTTGAAGTCTTTAGCCCCAGGCCTGTCGGGACAGCCAGGTTTTAAGGGCTACGCGGAAGGTCTGAAGGGTGGTGAGGGTACGAATCTCCATGGGGAGTTCGTTCCATAGGGTCGGAGCAGCCACCGAGAAGGCTCTCCTCCGGGTAGTTGCCAGTCGACATTGACCGGCTGATGGAATTCGGAGGAGGCCTAATCTATGGGATCTTATTGGCCTAGTGGAGGTAATTGGCAGTAGGCGGTCTCTCAAGTACCCAGATCCAATACCATGAAGGGCTTTGTAGGTGACAACTAGCACCTTGAAGCGCACCCGGAGATCAACAGGCAGCCAGTGCAGCTCGCGGAGGATAGGTGTTACGTGGGTGAAACGAGGTGCACCCATGATCGCTCGCGCGGCTGCATTCTGGACCAGCTGAAGTCACCGAATACTCTTCAAGGGCAGCCCCATGTAGAGCACATTGCAGTATTCCAGCCTAGAGGTCACAAGGGCACGAGTGACTGTTGTGAGAGCCTCCCGGTTCAGGTAGGGACGCAACTGGTGCACCAGGCGAACCTGGGCAAATGCCCCCCCTGGTCACAGCTGACAAATGGTGTTCAAAAGTCAGCTGTGGGTCCAGGAGGACTCCCAAGTTGCGGACTCTATCTGAGGGGTGTAGTATTTGACCCCCCCAGCCTGAGAGATGGAACACTTTGCCAATTAGTGGGAGGGAAGCACAACAGCCACTCGGTCTTATCTGGATTGAGTACAAGCTTGTTAACCCCCATCCAGTCTCTAACAGCCTCAAGGCCCTGGCTCATCACGTCCATCGCTTCATTGAGTTGGCATGGGGCAGACAGATACAACTGTGTATCGTCCGCATACTGGTGGTATTTTATCCCGTGCCGTCGAATGATCTCGCCCAGCGGTTTCATGTAGATATTAAAAAGTAGGGGGGACAGGACTGAACCCTGCGGCACCCCATATGTTAGGGGCCTAGGGGTCGATCTCTGCCCTCCGACTAACACCGACTGCGACCTGTCCGAGAGGTAAGAGGAGAACCACCGTAAAACAGTGCCTCCCACCCCCACCTCCCGCAGTCGTCGCAGAAGGATACCATGGTCGATGGTATCGAAAGCCGCAGAGAGGTCAAGGAGTACCAGGATGGAGGCGTGGCCTCCATCCCTGGCTCTCCAGAGATCATCGGTCAATCTGTGCTGTAGCCAGGCCTGAAGCCAGACTGGAATGGATCAAGATAACTGTCTTCCTCCAAGGACCGCTGGAGCTGAAAGGCCACCACCTTCTCAACAACGTTCCCCACAAAGGGGAGGTTGGAGACTGGACGATAGTTGTTTAGAACGGCTGGATCCAGAGATGGTTTCTTCAGGAGGGGTCTCACCACCGCCACCTTTAAAGTGGGGGGAAAGACCTCCTCCCGAAGGGAAGCAGCAACAACCGCCTGGATCCAGCCCCGTGTCACCTCCCTGCTGTTAACAACCAGCCAGGAGGGGCATGGGTCCAGCACGCATGTGGAGGCACCTACAGCTCTCATAGCCTTGTCCACGTCCTCAGGGGTAACAGCTTGAAAATCAATCCAGCGATGACCTACCAGATTATCCCTTAGTGCCTCAGCTGGTTCTGAAGGATTGGAGTCCAGGTCCGCCCGAAACCAAGCAACTTTATCCGCGAGGAACTGGACGTAGTCCTCAGCCCTGCCCTGCAAAGGATCACCCGTATCCCTCCTATTTAGGAGGGAACGGGTTTTCCTGAACAGGGCGGCTGGGCGCGACTCAGCGGAAGCAATCAGAGTGGCAATGTAAGTTCTTTTTGACGTCCTGATTGCCCGGATGTACTCTCTGATGCAGGATGTTAAAAGTGCTCGGTTCGATTCGGATTTACTGGATCTCCAATGGTGCTCTAGGCGTCTCTTTCGGCGCTTCATCTCCCGGAGTTCCTCAGTAAATCAAGGAGCCCTCCTGGATCCACTGCCTCGGAGCAGCCGTAGAGGCGCAATCCGGTTAAGAGACTCCGTCGCTGCCGAGTTCCAAGCAGCAACCAGAGTCTCCGCCGGACTGCGGGCGAGGGTATCAGGAATAACCCCAAGCTCCGTTTGGAACCCCAAAGGGTCCATAAGTCGCCTGGGGCAGAACCACCTGGTCGGTTCCTCCTCCCTACAGTGGGGGTTTGGTCTCCGAAAGTCAAGCCTCAGTAGGTAGTGGTCTGACCACGACAGGGGTACGATCTCACTACCCCTCAGACCAAGATCACAAGTCCACTGCTCTGAGAGAAATACGAGGTCGAGCATGTGACCCGCTGAGTGGGTTGGGCCCCGAATTACTTGGGTCAAGCCCATGGCTGTCATGGAAGCCATGAACTCCTGCGCTCCATCTGAGTGTTCACCAAGCGAAGGCAAATTGAAATCCCCCAGAACCATGATCCTGGGGAACTCAATTGCCAGCTCGGCTACCGACTCGAGGAGCGAGGGGAGGGCTGCTGCAACGCTGTTGGGAGGCAGGTACGTTAACAGCAAGCCCACTTGACCCTTGAGGTCCAGCTTCACCAGCAGGGACTCACACCCGACAAGCTCCGGAGCAGGGATCCTACGAGGTACTAGAGACTCTCGGATAACAATGGCCACACCCCCACCCCTTCGCTGAGCTCTCGGCTGATGGAGCACCTGAAAACCCTCTGGGCACATCTCTACGAGGGGGACTCCTCCCTCCGGGCCCAGCCAGGTTTCAGTAATACATGCCAGGTCTGCCCTCTCGTCTAAAATTAAGTCCCGGACGAGGGGAGCCTTATGAACTACAGACCTGGCATTTAGCGACAACAGCCTGAGACCAGGGTCCTGATTACTCGCGCCATCTGGCCTTGGAGTGGGACTCATAGGGCCGGAAGGGGGGATCTCTGTAACGTAGCGAGCCCTCCTTCCCCGGTAATATTGTGGCTGATCTGATCCAACTTATTTCATACATACGATTCTTCTCTTTTAATGATATTGGCTACAAGGTAAAAATATTAAGTAATAATTACGCAATACACAGTGCCAAACTAGCTTTCTAGAAAATAGCTACATAAGAGAAAGAGAAAGCTATATGCATAACTAAACGGCAGACAAATGGTTATATCTTGTTCCTAGACTGTATCAGATGCAGCACTGTAATTAGTTCAGGATCATAAATTCCCCAGAGTATTATTTACCTATTGTGTTTTCAGTATAGTTGAAAAGGAGAAGTGGGAGTTAATCACAAGATTAAAAAATAAACTTTCCTGGAATGATATTCTCACTCCCCATTGAGATGAACTATTTCTATCTATATTTAAAAATCCAATTTGTAATATTCTTGGGACATACACAGAGACAAGCAGCTAAAGCAGCAAGTTGATCATAGTTTGATAATCAAGTTTAGTGATGGAGATTCCTAATCATTTTTATTAGTTGACAATGCAATTCCAAGCTCATAAAGACACTGAGGATGATTATGTAAACAAAATCCTGCAAACTTCTTTGATGTCAATTAAGCACATCAAAAAGTCTTCATTACTTCATAGAAACAAAATGCTTCACCCTAATGTACTTGGGGAGAGATTGGCTTTAGATGGGAAAACATTTGCTGCCAGAATTCTTGTAACAGTATCCTTTTCTTTTCAGTAACTATGATAAAGGAACTATCTGACAATCATGCATTGAAAATAATTGCTTTTGGTTTTAGGCAGATACTAAGTTCCTGGTAGCATATATAATCAGTCTGTGAATCTAAATGGGCTTTCTTTTGGAAGTGATGTAATATAGGACCCATAAGGAATCAAAGAGTACATGGATGGAAGTGAGTGAAATTAACTTCAGTATTTGTTGTACGGTATATGCAGTGGTGGGTTTCAAATTTTTTAGAACCTATTCTGTAGGTGTGGCCTGTTTTGTGGGAGTGGCTCGGCGGTCATGTGACTGGGTGGGTGCCGCCAACTTGGAAAATGTGGTGAAACTCACTTAACAATGCTCTTGCTTAGCAACCAAAATTTTGGGTTCAATTGTGGTCATAAGTTTTCTTTCTTTTTCTTTTTTATTTCTTTCCTTCCTTCCTTTTGTCTCTCTCTTCCTTTTTCTTTCTTTCTTTCATCTCTCCCACTTTCTTTTTCTTTCTTTTTTCTTTTTTTCTTTCTTTTTCTTTCTTTTTTCTTTTTTCTTTCATTCTTTTTTCTTTCTTTTTTCTTCTTTTCTTTCTTCCTTTCTTTCTCTTTTATTCTTTCTCTTTCTTTCTCTCTCTTTCTTTCCATCTTTGTCTCTTTCTCTTTTTTCTCTCACTCTCCCTCCATTCCTTTCTTCCTTCCTTCCTTTCTTGTGTGTATCTCTCTCTCTTCCTTCCTTCCTTCCTTTCCCTCCCCCCCTCTCTCACACACATATATCCCTTCCAATAATATTCATAGATATATTCTATGAACTAAAACCGGTACCCAATAAATCCTATGATCAGCCTCTTACTGCTCTGGGGGTTAACCGAATATGGTTAGTCATCCTGTTATACTGTTAGTCTAGCTGAGCTTCTGCTAGGGATGGACCTCTCCTCCCTCTCTCCCCCTGATTTTTCCCCGCTGCACTCATGGAGGCAGGGATACTGGCCAGCGCTCTCCTCACTTACCACTTACCACCGCTGCCCTTGCGGCCCACCAGCTGCAGCCCTGCCTGCCCAGCTTGGCTGGGTGACTGGCCGGGAAAGTGGCAAGAGGGCGAGCACCAGCCATCATCCATGCCTCCTTCCTCTGCAAGCCATGGCAGTGGAGAAACAGAGGCTTCTTTGCCAGCCTCCCAGCTGATCCAGTCTCCGTTACACATGTGTGTGGGGGGGGTGTGGGTGTGTGACAGCCACCTGGTTTCCAGTGGAGGGGGAAGAAATCCATGCAGAGGGAGGAAAAATGGATGGATTTCTCCCCACTCCCATTGGAAACCAGACGGCTGTCAAAAAGAATGAAGCACGTGCCATGTGGGCTTCTCCCAATCCTCCGCTCCAGCAAAGAAAGTGGTTAGACAGGGCAAGCCTGGTGCAGACAGGCAGGGTGAGTGAGCAAGTAGTGACTGGGTGGCCAGGGCAGCAAATGGGGGAATGGGCAGACCAGGGGAGAGAGCGCTCCAGTACGGGGCCTCCGGAAGCTCAGATATGGGAAGGCACACTAAATTTCACAATTGGGTACGTGCGTACCAGTGGTGGATTTCTGCCGGTTCGTACCGGATTGGGTGAACTGGTTGGTGGATTTTACCAATCCAGTGAGAGGAAGTTTGTCCAGTGGACCCGGAAGTAACTTCCGGAATGTCTGCCCCTGCCCTGTCACTCGCTCGCCTGTTGCAGCTTGCTCTCTCCCCCGCTCGTCTGCACTAAACTAGGCTAGCCCAGCCTGCCGCTCACTGATTGACTGGAGTCCAGCCAATCAGTGAGCAGGCTGGAGGTGACCTGTTTAAAAGCGTGTTGCCAATGGCCAACATTCCTCTCTTTCTCATTCCCGAGCTGACAGCTTGCTGATCGGTCCTCCCTTTGCTTCGCCTTCCAGCAGCTTGCTGCTTCCCTCAGGTAAGCAATTAAGTGTGGGGTGGTGGTGGCAGGAAGCTAGCTTATGCCAGCTCGTGAAAGCCATGAGCTGGCGTATGCCAGTGACCGAAAGCGGGTGGGCAGCAGCAGCCTAGCTTTTGCAAGGGAATGCCTTCAGGCCTTCCCAGAAAAAGCCGCGGGCTGGTGTATGCCACACAGCCAAAAGAGGATGAGTGGTGGTGGCGGGCTAGCTTTTGCGGCTTTCACAAAAGTGGGTGGGCAGTGGTGGCGGCCTAGCTTTCATGATGGAAGGCCTAAGTTCAAGCCTTCCCTAGCAAAAGCCATGGGCTGGTGTATGCCACGCAGCCAAAAGCAGGTGAACGGCGGCGGTGGCCTAGCTTTCGCGAGGGAAGGTCTAAGTTCAGGTCTTTCTTAGCGAAAGCTGCAGGCTGACATACGCCTCTCGGCCGAAAGCCCCCCGCCCCCCTTCTCCAGCCTCATCTGGCTCACTAAGCCTGCCAGGCGGCGTGCCTAGCATACTGACAACCCTTGTCCCTCCAGTCTTACCTGTGCTGCTGCCTCGCTGCCTGCCTGCTCCCTGCTGCATCCAACCATCGCATTGGATCCATCACATCGGATCCATCGCATTGGAGAGCTGCTGATTCTGCCTGCTGATAAGTGACCTGTTTTTTTTCTTTATTTTTTAAATGTTTTTAAAAGAATATTTTATTTATTGTGCATAGAATTTTTTAAAATTGTTTTACTTAAAAGTTTTGAGTATAGAATATTTTAAAATGGTTTACTTCATTTTATTGTGTGTGGATTCTTTTTTAAAATTGTCTTAGACTATTTAAAAAAAGATTCTATCCAAAATAAATTAAAATAAACCATTTTTTAAAATTCTATACTCAAAACTTAAGTAAAACAATTTTTAAAAATTCTATGCACAACAAATAAAATATTTATTGTTTATAGAATTGTTTTATTGTAATTTATTGTTTATGGAATATTTTTAATGGTTTCATTTTAAATTATTGCGTGTGGAATAGTTTGAAATGGTTACAGTATACTATTGCTGGTACAATACCTTAAAATGGTTACAGTATAAATTATTGCTGGTGGAATACTTAATGGTTTTTAAGGATTTTTTATTTATACAATATCTTTTTTTAAATTATTTTTAGGGAATTTTTATTTTTTAATTGTTTATAAAATATATTTACTACAGGAAATGTTATTCCTTTTTGCAAATGTTTTCTTTATGATTCAATATGTTGCTTTTAAGTGTTCTGACCAGGTTTATGTGTCTCAAAGTGGCTGCTTTTCTATAGGCAGGGCAGGTTGGTGCAAGGCAGCTTTGCCAGATTTAGTGTGTTTCACCCTTGTTGTTTAGGTAATTCTGAGGTGGTTGCTGGTTCTGTGAGCTTCCTGGCACTGTCCTTTATAATTTCCCACAATGCCTTTATGGTTTTTATTCCAGTAGCTTTGTCTTTCCTGTCCTTAGGGTTAAGGGGGAAAAAACTGGTTTCATTTGCAGCCTTTTGGGGGGGAGGGATTTTTCTTTTTTGGTGTTTTCCTGGCACTGTCATAGTTTGTGTGGGTGTGGGTGTGTAATGTACCACAGTTATCTACGCATTAATAATGATCTAGTAATATTTCCTTATACATTTTAGTGACCTTTCCTTACATAATTGGTGTTTTCTTTCATACTTTTGGATTTCTAATTTCTGTTTCTGTTAGTTAGCAATTGCTAAAACAAATTCCACATGAAAAAGTATTCAAAGCCTTCCCTGATTTTAACTGTCAATTTATTTATTCCTGCACATTGTAATATTTATTCATTTTCATATCTCTGTTTTTCCACTGTTGTGCAAACACAATTCCAGCAGCTGCTAACATGTGTAAAATTTCAAATAGCCAACAAAATATTTCTGGTTTTAATTCCATATCTTGCTTTACCATTGCTTCTAACCACTAACTTCTGAATAGCTACTTGGATCGATCTAAGTGGTGTGCAGAAGACCGGCAAACCAGTGATCCTTCTTCTGTAAGTAGCTGTCTTTATTGCTGGGTGTGCTCTGTGCTGGGTTCATCCTTGAGATAGTAAAGTCTTGCTTTCTGTGTCTCTCCTTTCTGCAGGTTATTGGAGCAAGGTGGTGAGGTAGTGGTGCAGAAGACCAGCAAGGCAGTAATCTTCCCTCTGTAAGTAGCTGTCTTTATTGTTTTGTGTGCTGGTTTCATCCCAATGATGGCAATGAAAGAGTTCATTTCTGTGTCTCTTCTTTGTGCAGCCCATTTATTGGAGTCAGTGATACTGAAGACTGGCAAGAACAGTCATCTTCCTGCCGTAAGTAGCTCTTTTATTGTTTTTGTACTTATTTTAATGTTATTGTAGTTCATCCATTGGGGCAAAGAATTCAGTGACATTGTCTTGGCCACTCCCACCAAGTCACATGGCCGGCAAGCCACTCCCACCAGGTCACATGGCCAGCAAGCCACTCCCACCCAGTCACATGGCTGGCAAGCCACTCCCACTCTGTCACATGGCTGGCAAGCCACTCCCATAAAGCAGGCCACACCCACAGAGTAGGTTCTCAAAAATTTTGAAACCCACCACTGGCGCGTACCAGTGTGTAGTGGCTGAAACCCACCCCTGGGTGTATGTTAATGGCAAATTGATTCTGCCAATGCAGATTGACAGAAATAAAAATGGTATAAAAATTACATTTTCAGGAAGAACTCTGAAGGCTGAGACATGAAAGTATCAAAGTTACTTTTGTTACAAAATCTACTTCTATTTTAGCATGGTGCAATCTCCATTATTTGCGAGAGGAAGATTCAGGTGAAGGAGAAGCAAGAATTGGAAGTGGTGACAGCCCTAAAAATATCAACACCACTAGTATGGCACCTATGTGAGCCATACTAGTCAGAATCATGAAACTGAGTGTTCCTATACAAATAAAATAAGATAAAATTGCAGAGTTCCTTTGCTAGCCACTTCTATTATCTCTTGGAAATTTCTGTACTTCTGTTTAAGCTGCTGTTATTCTTATGTTCATGTCAGTTTGATTCTAAGTCAGTTTAAGAAATTCTTCTCTGCGCTAAGACACTTGGCAACATATTCAATCAAGATTACAGACCTATCAGCCTGACCTCAATACCAGGAAAGATTCTGGAAAAGATAATCAAGCAACGAATTAGCGAACACCTAGAAGTAAACAAAGTAATAGCCAAAAGCCAACACGGGTTTGTCAAAAAACAGATCATGCCAGACTAATCTTATTGCATTCTTTGACAACGTGACAAAATTAGTGGACCAGAGGAATGCCATCGATATAGTTTACTTGGACTTCAGTAAGGCATTTGATAAGGTAGACCATAACCTACTACTAGATAAAGTAGAAGAATGTGGATCACCACCAAATGGATTTGTAACTGGCTGACCAACTGCACTCAATGTGTAGTCCTCAATGGAGCTGCATCTACATGGAGGGAAGTATGCAGTGGAGTACCCCAAGGCTCTCTTTTAGGCCCAGTACTCTTCAACATCTTCATCAATGATTTGGATGAGGAATAAATGGGGAACTCATCAAATTTACAGATGACACCAAGCCCACACTCCAGAAGATCAGAAGGATCTTGACAATCTTGAACATTGGGCACTATCTAATAAAATGAAATTCAGTGGTGAAAAGAGTAAGGCATGAAGGCAAGAAAAATGAAATGCACAGAGTATAGGTGGTACCTTGCTCAATCGTAGTGACTGTGAGAGGGATCTTGGAGTCCTAGTGGACAACCATTTAAATATGAGCCAGCAGTGTGCAGCAACTGCCAAAAAAGCAAATACAGTTCTAGGCTGCCTAAACAGAGGGATAGAATTAAGATCATGTGAAGTGTTAATATCATTTTATAATGCCTTGGTAAGACCACACTTGGAATACTGCATACAGTTTTGGTCACCACGATGTAGAAAAGATGTTGAGACTCTAGAAAGAGTGCAGAGAAGAGCAACAAAGATGATTAGGGGACTGGAGACTAAAACATATGAAGAATCGTTGTAGGAACTGGGCATGTCTAGTTCAATGAAAAGAAGGACTAGGGGAGACATGATAGCAGTGTTCCAATATCTCAGGGATTGCCACAAAGAAGAGGGAGTGAAACTATTCTCCAAGGGACCTGAGTGTAGAACAAGAAGCAATGGGTGGAAACTAATCAAGGAGAGAAGCAACTTAGAACTGAGGAGAAATTTCCTGACAGTTAGAACAATTAATTTGTGGAACAGCTTGCCTCCAGAAGTTGTGAAAACCCCAACACTGCAAGTCTTTAAGAAGATGTTGGATAGACATTTATCTGAAATGGTATAAGGTTTCCTGCCTAGGCAGGGGGTTGGACTAGAAGACCTCCAAGGTCCCTTCCAACTCTGCTATTGTATTGTATTGTATTGTATTGTATTGTATTGTATTGTATTGTATTGTATTGTATTGTATTGTATTGTATTGATTGACACAGAAATGTTTCATCACTAGGTTCTATAAAGCATAATATGAATATGTGTAGATCTATTGGCCTGTCCCTCTATCTATTTTAAACACTCAACATAAGCAGGAATTTAATGATAACAAAAGGCTTTTTATCTGCACACTTTTGTGACTATAATGTCTTTAGTCATTAGACTATACACACATCCTAGATATTTCTTATTGTTTGGGAGGGGGGACAGGAATATTTTAAGATAATTCTTGTGGAAAAAATGCTAACATACTGTGGTCTTCAAACATTATGATAATCAGATTAATTTAAACTTATTTTTAGACTTTCAATAGAGTCTAGTTCCAATATCTAAGGGGTTGTCACAAAAAAGAGGGGAGTCAATCCAGGGGTGCTTTCACTTACCTTCCCTACCGGTTCGCAAATGTGAGTGTGTGCAAATGTGAATGCGTCTACTGAACTGTGATTATTCCTTCCCTTCTATATGAATGAGTATCCTAGACTCTGTACCAAACAATTGCAAAAATTTCACATATACCCTCTCTGCTCCATTCTTGTCATTTGTCTTCAACCTGGAGATCTTGGACCATGTACATTGAGTCCCTCATTATCAGAGTCCAGATGAGATGGATGGAACATGTCATCAGAATTATGAACACCATATACCACACCAGTTGCTCTGTGGCGTCCTGGAGTATGATAAGAGATCTCAAGATCAATACCCAAGCTCTACAAAGACTATCAAAGAAATCACTGTGATATCCAGTCAAAGGAACTAGAAACTGCAGTTATGAACAGCTGGCAAGCCCTTTTAGGACAAGCACCACCAAAAGCTTATTGAATGTTTCTTCCAGTAGCTCAAAAAAAGGCTTTGGAAATCATTATGGTCACTGTGCATAATGTCTCCTTTTAAATCACACAATTTCACTGTATAACTTTATAATCAATCTGGAAAAAAAGACATTCAGTAGCATTTCAGAGAATGATGAGAAGGTAGGGATTTTTCATGTTTGGTTTTGTTTTTTTTTAATGACACAGAGCAAAAAGATATCATTGAACTGATGACTTCATATTTTGGAGAAAGAAAACATATTTAGAGAAAACCAAATCCTGGTCATAGCACTATCTGAATCATGTTGAAATGTTCAGCATCAAGTGAGAAAGCCTGTCTTGATTTACTCAGTACAGTTCCTGTACATAGTTTATTTATTTTCCCTGTGCATCAATCATCAGAGCTGTAATCAAATTTTTCAGAAGGAGATAGGCAGCATTTTAAATCATTTATTATGTGCCAGCTTTCCTCTCTTACTTACTAGGTTTCAACAATTCTGCTAAATACATTCTTCACCTACTATTCTTTTTGTGCCATTCATTATAAAATCTATTATTGCTGCATCTTCCTCTTTAGATATAGTCTTAATATAGAGCAATTTAAAGTTTTTGTACACACTTAGGATTTTTAAAATGTTCTTGATTAATATTAATATTTAAAATGTGTGTGTACTTGTATATAGTTGTAGCTGTAGGCTCTATTTGAGGAAGATAGCTGGTTAAGAAGCATGAAATATAAACAAACAAACAAATAAATAAATAAATAAACAAATAAATAAATATGTATGCATTTGTGGATGTCTATCTATATCCTCTGATTCTTGTAATTTTTAACTGGGTGAAAGTGCACCATGAGGAAAAATGTTTTGAGCCAAGGTATCTCAAATGGGTTAATTTACAGAACACATACAAAATCTGGACTCACAACTTCCATGGAGCTGAAATTTGGCAAATTATATAAAATATTTTATGATATAAACGTTAACATGAATCCGTTTAGTATATAATACAAAATGTCACAAAACATTTCTTGCTCTGATATTTGACAGCGCTGTACAGTTCAACATGGGTTAAACAGTTTATGACATAATACAAAATGTCATAAAACATTTCCTGTGCTGATGTATGAGTGTGCTAGGCAGTTCAGCATGGGCTATTTTCAAGGCAGATATATCTCTGAAAGTATCCCAGCTTTTCCAGTGAAGGATGAACATTAATTCTGTTATTGTTGGGAGCATTGCGGAATCTGGTAAGGAAATATATCTGAAATGATTACCCAACAGGGAATGGGTTGTCTTCTATGTAAATAAAAATTCTATTCTTAATTTTTAATAAATATGAGTTTTCTTTCAAATATATGCAGAGGCATACCTGGTGAAGTAAAACAAATATGTGTGTTTGTTCATCCCCACATCTCATCTCAAATATAATATAGTCCTACTATAATTATTTCAGATTGACAGATCTTCAGTAGGGAATTTGCCATATTAATAATTAAAAAGCACAATAATTGGATGAGTGATCAGTCAAGTGAAAAAGTTCTGCTTTGTGAATGGTGGTTCTTGAATATGCACAGAACCCCTGTTGCCAATTTGATGTGAGGAGGTAGAGCCTGTCTGTATCAGAAAGGCTAGCAATAAGATACACATTGCCCTTTCCTACTAAATATATATTCAGTGTATAGTATTTCTTTTCCAGGTATCTTTATAATTATGAATTTAGAGAAAATGCTTTTGTCTTAAAGCCCTTTAAATACTTTGGATTCTAAAAACAACAGTGTGTAATTAATTAATGTGTTATTTCAGAGTTCAGTGTTGACTCTCAAAATAACTCATCTACGATTACATTAATCAGAATTTATGGTCCTTTTCCTAGTTTTGTACTCTTCCCCCAGTCCATTGGGTATAAATAAATGAATCAATAAATGCCATATGCGTGTGTTCAAAGCTCTAGTAAGTCAATCAGGAAACTTTTCTATGGTCAGCCTCTCTAGAAAGTTTATACAGTGCTTCCCCTCCCACCCTAAATCATGCTAGACAGTTTACCATATAATAATATGCAACTTAACATAGAATGTAGATTTACATTTCTGATACAAATATATTTATTTGTTTATTTATTTAACTATTTTTTTAGTCTATCCATGTCTCATATGAGGAACGGTTGCAGGAACTGGATAGGTCTAGTTTAATGAAAAGAGGGACTAAGGGAGACATGATAGCAGTGTTCCAATATCTCAGGGGTTGCCACAAAGAAGAGGAAGTCAAACTATTCTCCAACGTACCTGAGGGCAGAACAAGAAGCAATGGGTGGAAACTAATCAAGGAGAGAAGCAACTTAGAACCGAGGAGAAATTTCCTGACAGTTAGAACAATTAATCAGTGGAACAGCTTGCCTCCAGAAGTTGTGAAAGCCCCAACGCTGAAAGTCTTTAAGAAGATGTTGGATAGACATTTATCTGAAATGGTATGTTTCCTGCCTAGGTAGGGGGTTGGACTAGAAGACCTCCAAGGTCCCTTCCAACTCTGCTATTGTCTTGTATTGTATTGTAACTTTGGGCAGCTTATTTAGGCTATTCTAAATGCATACTTAGAATTGAAGAAGTGAATATTGCATAAATGTTGGTAGAAAAATTTCAGGACAATATTAAAGTAAACATCAAGCAGAGGTGAGGGTTAAAGTAGAAAAATGTTGATTCCTTTTAGCAAAAACAAAAGAAGTTTTACTATAATTGTCAATGCCAACACAGGACAATACAATTAGGGCTACACTATTTATTAATTTGCAAGACTGCAATGATTACTAATTTAGAGAAAAGCCTAATTAATTTATTTTCTAGGAAACATATGTTCCTATGATTTAATATGAAAAATAAAGAAATATGGAAATCCCATTTCCCGCTGTATATCTGACTTTTTAGGTAGAAGCTTAACTCAAAGGCTAAATTCATTTATTCCTATGTGGTATGAGTCAGCTCTTGGACATTGTGGGAAAAAGCTTCATTTAGGTATTATGGAAACTGAAATGCTCAACACATGAGTATTCTAGTTGTGACTGTCATTGCAATGACATCTGTCTATTGACTAAAAATGTTTTCAGGAGAAAACACGTCTGACATAGAAGCCAACACAAGTAACTAGTTCATCTGAAGACATCATATGAACAACACTAATGAGAGCAGTTTCAAGTTAGAAAGGATTGACTGATTGACCAATATATTTTGTTAATATCAATCTTGTGGAATAATTATTAGCTGAACAAGTACAGAAGCTTTTTATGTGAGATTCACTTTTGGCTCTATTTATTTCTTAAATATGTGGATTAGCTATCATCTACATAAGGAATGAGACAACAGAAATAGTTTTTACTTCTTAGTAAATGAAAACTTGACATGAGAATAACAAGCACTCCAAAACAACTACAGTGATGAAATAATGCATAGTATAGCTAGTAGCAAGCCATGATACCTCATACCAATTAATAAATTCTAAGCCTTACATTCTGAATTAATTCCCTGCAAGATCTTCAAGCAGAGATTAGTCAGGGAGACAACTTCAAAGTGTTTTTTTTTTTACAAAGAGTTCTCTGGGCTCCTAGCTAGACTTTCCAAGTAAGTCCACACAGCCCAGTGGCTTCTGCTTTGGGTGTTATCTAAGCATGATTGCTACTAGATTTCGTGACTAAATCAGTATGCTATATCCTACACCTTTCTTATCAGAGAACTGCACAGGAGTGCACCTGTTTTCCATGAAAACCTACTGTTCAATCTAGCTGCTACTTTAGAAAATGTGAAATATACTGATAGCAAGGCTTAATAAGACCGCTCATGTGCTGAGCAATCCAGCTTTCATACACCAATGCCCAAATAAGCCAAATAATTCAAAAAATTTAAGAATTTAATATAGATTCCGTAAATTGGTAGAAAATCTATTGAAGACTCAGTATGTATAATATTTAACATCAATATTAAATATGTAGCACTGAATGCCTCCTTATAATGTTTTCTAGTTTGTTTTCTAGTAATGGTCCTTAAAGAGATATTTGATCTTAATAAATAGTACACACATTTATGTAAACAACTAACAATCAACACTTGTACTATGTATTCAAGATTTCAGTTAATTATTTGAGATAACTTGAATAAACTGATGTTTATCATACTTATCTGAAGACCTGGGATTCGACTTATTTTCAACACAAAAGAAACAGCCTGCTGTTAAAACTTACAAAACACTTAGCAAACAGCTAAATAAATCTTTCAGTGGCTGAGTCAAAAGAAATAGAAAGAACCACTTGTTGATATTATTCATCATTTCTTTATTTCCAATACTCTCCCTTCTCAGTGGCCAATTGTTTTCTCCTTTCAGTTGCTAGTGAAAATAATCCACTACCAGAAATAAAAGCTGTAAACAATGAGTCCACTGCAAAGTAGATAGTATTTTAGTCTGTTAATATCAGAATTCTAATTAAATTGCATATACTGTGAATTGCTATTTATGATAATGCAAGTATTTTAAGGGTAAATGTCTAAATGACAAATATATTCATTTGGTAAGTTTAAAATATTTGTATATATGTATGTATGTATGTGTGTGTGTGTGCGTATGTATGTATGTATGTATGTATGTATGTATGTATGTATGTATGTATTTAGATTTAATAAAATTTGTATGTCGCCCACTCCCTTGGGATTCTGGGCAGCTTACAGGCAAGGTAAAAAGAAACATATTAAAAATTAAAACTAAAAAGATACAATAATTAAAATTCCACATCATGCATTCCATCTAAGTGGGGCTGGATATTGGTCAACAGACCCAGGCCTGCCAGAACAGCCAGGTCTTGGTGGCTTTACGGAAGGCCAGGAGAGTGGTAAGGGTCCGGATCTCAATGGGTAGATCATTCCACAGGCCGGTGCAGCTACAGAGAAGGCCCTCCCCCGGGGGGTCGCCAGCCAGCATTGTCCGGTCGATGGCACCTGGAGGAGGCCCAACCTGTGTGATCTTGTTGGTCATTGGGAGGTAAGCGGCAGGAGGCAGTCTCTCAGGTAGCCAGGTCCTAAACCATGTACGGCTTTAAAAGTAATGACTAGCACCTTGAAGCGCGTCCGGAGACCAATGGGGAGCCAGTGCAGCTCGCAGAGGATGGGTGTAACATGGGTGTATCTAGGTACACACAATATCGCTCATGCGGCTGCATTCTGGACCAACTGCCGTCTTCGAACACTCTTCAGGGGCAGCCCCATGTAGAGCATGTTACAGTAATCCAGTCTTGAGGTGACGAGGGCATGAGTGACCATTCAAAGTGCCTCCCGGTCCAGGTAGGGCCGCAACTGGTGCACCAGGCGAACCTGGGCAAAAGCCCCCCTGGTCACAGCCGACAGATGGTGTTCTAACATCGGCTGCGGATCCAGGAGGACACCCAAATTGCGGGGCCTTTCTGAGGGGTGTATAATTTCACCCCCCAGGCTAAGAGATGGAATATCTGGACTAACCTTGGGAGGCAGCATCAATAGCCATTCAGTCTTGTCTGGATTGAGTGCAAGCTTGTTCGCTCCCATCCAGACCCTGACAGCCTCCAGGCACTGCTACATCACTTCCACTGCTTCACTGAGTTGGCATGGGGCGGACAGATACAATTGAGTATCGTCCGCGTATTGATGATATTTGATCCCGGACTTCCTGGGAGGAGCCTACTGGTGAAGGCAGCAAAAAATCAGCTGCCTCCGAATTCCTGGCTACGTACCTGTTTAGAGGATCTTCCATCTGACGTCTTATCAGGTTTTCTTATCCTTCAGGCAAGAGGGAAAGAAGAAACTGTTTTGCTGGCAAATGCTCTTCGATTTTTGCAGCTTTTGTGCTTGCAAGGAAAGGGGGGCGAGCCCAAGGCAGAACGGCTGTCCGTGCTGGGAACTTCAAACTGCCTTGTGCAGGACAAAGTAGGTCTCTCCCACTCTGCTCTAAGTTTTGTTTGATTTAATCTTATCACGAGCTGAATCCGTTTACTGCGAGGACAATAATTGCTTATCAACATTTTAGTTTCTTCTCTTTTTCTCCTCCGAAAAATTATTTACTCAGAGGCTTTTAAAATGGCGCCGAGCAGGCTGGTTTCTCCGGTAATAACGAACACTTTCTGCTAATCCTCACAAGACTTCAAAAGAATTCAAAACAAAAGAGATAGCTTATCAAATGTTTTGGTTTCACAATAGAAGAATTTTACTCCTTCATTAACTTTGTTATTTGGAAGTTAAATGGTGATGAATCTGTTGAACGGTCTTGTTACAATGTTTACTCACTGAAAGTTTTGCCAAGCCTTAAACTTCAAAATAAAAGCCTCTTTACTTAAAGCTGCATATTTAGGCGATAGAGTTTTATTAACTGCAGGCAGACAAATTTTGAAATGGCCTCAAAACCAAATATTAACTTGAAGTCTTCACCCTCTACTTCCAGGGGTACACCCTCAGTGCCTGGCACAAAGCTGCAGCCTCCGCTTCCTACGCCCCCTGCTGGGGATGTATTAACGAAAGAATTTTTTCTGAGTAATCTAAGCGAGGCTCTTAATGCACAGACAATTAAAATGGAAGATAAATTTAGAGATAATAGAGAGGAGAGAAAAGAGGAAATAAAAGAAATGAAAGAAGAAATTAAAAGTGAAATTAAAAGTGAAATAAAAGGACTTAAACAGGAGTTGTATGAGAAATTTGAGGCTAAGGTTGATAAAATTAGAGACGACATGCTGAGTCTTGTAACTGTATTAACAGAACATATTTCTGGAGTGGAAGATACTCTAGAGGTTCTTAATGATGCCAATGCTAACTTGACATTGAAAACAGAGGTGGTGGAACAAAAAGTGGAAAATGCTGAAAAAGAAATTATTATGATACAGTACCGACAAATGGAGCTTGCATTAAGAGTAAGGGGGCTGCGTGAGGAGAAACAGGAGAACCTGAAACAGATCCTATCGGAAGCTTTTGACCGCCTGATGGGAAGACCAGGGACCAACCAAGGCTGGCAAATTGACAAAGCTTACCGCGTTAACTCCTGGCTGGCAAAGCAGAAGCAGCTTCCTCGAGACATCGTTATATATTTTACTACAAGAGAGTTCAGAAATATGGTACTGCAAGCGTCTTATAACACTAAGCTTCAAATTGGCGGTCAAGACCTGGCTGTTTTGAAAGAGATACCACCTCAAATGTTAAGAGCCAGAAGAGACTACGCTTTTTTGGTCGAAGAACTCAGAAACCGTCAGATACAGTATAGATGGGATGCACCATTCGGCATCATATTTACATTTGATAAGCAAAGGTACCGCCTCAACTCTGTATGGAAAGCCCGAGATTTTTATTATAATATATTGAAGGCTGGACACCCTGCACCATCTGGACCTAGAGAAAGACCACAAGAAGGACAGGATAGACAGCAAACTACACAACCACCAGACAAGATGGAGCATCTCTCTTCTCTAGAAGTGCAAGGTGCTATGGAACCAAGACCTAGCCGCATGACTACTAGACGTATGGAGAAACAAGCTAAGAAGCAACAGTATCAACAATTATCGGCCATCGATCAAGGAACTACAACAACAAATCTGGAAGCAGTGGGAGGAGCTAAACCTAAGGTTAAACAGGCCGTGCAGGAAGCTCTAAAAATGCTTCAACCAACCAAAGATGACAACTAAGATTTTAACATGGAATGTCAACGGACTGAACTCTCCACAGAAGAGGAAGAAAATATTTCATTATCTTAAACAGTTTAAGAACGATGTAATTTGTTTGCAAGAAACTCATATCAAGTCAACTGATCAAAAATATCTGATCAACTCAAAACTTGGTCAACATTTTGCAGCTTCTGCTATGGAAAAGAAGAATGGTATAGTTGTATACTTAAGAAAAGATATGAAAGCTGAATTAATAGAAGCAGATCCCTTCGGAAGATATATTGCTTTAGACTTGATCTTAGAAGGGAAAAAGACATTACTTTTGGGAATTTATGCACCCAATCAACAGCAAGATAGATTCTATAGAAATCTTCATGCTAAATTAGTACAGTGGGACTATAGTTCCTGTATACTATTGGGTGACTGGAATGGAGTGATAGACACTAAGAGAGATAAGAAGATTTCCCGCCTAAATACCAAGATGCGAGCAAAGTTACCCAAATCCTTCTTTGACATTATGGATGATTTTGAATTGAGAGATATCTGGCGAGAAAGAAATGCAGAGGAATATGACTTCACTTTCTTCTCGGACAGGCATCAATCCCTTTCAAGGATTGATTTTATTCTAACTACTAATGATTTGCTTTCTAGGGTCAAGAAAACAAAGATTGCAGCTAGAGTCCTTTCGGACCATAACCCAGTTTGGATGGAGTTGGGAAGGGTAGTGCAGGCAAGAAGGTTTTGGAGACTGAATGAAAATTTATTTAGATATGAAAACTATATTAATGATTGTAAAAAATTACTATCTGAATATTTTGTTTTGAATATGAATAAGGGTACATCTATGGAATTTGTATGGGATGCAAGCAAAGCGTATATGAGAGGAGTTTTGATGAATATAAATAAAACACATAGAAATAAGCAAGGGTTAAAACGAACAGAACTGGAAGAGGAAATTAAGAGAAAAGAGCTGGAGTTAACAAGGAAACCAGACGATACAAAGGTTAAGGAAACTATTAATATTTTAAAATCTCAATTTGACATGTTGATCTCTGACCAGGTAGCTACTAATTTATTATATGCAAAACACAATACTTTTTGTAATGCAAACAAACCTGGCAGATGGTTAGCTTATCAGATTAGGAAAAAAAGGAAAACTCGAAATATATCTAAAATGATTTACAGAGGGAAGGAGGTGTTCCAACAGGAAGAGATTCAAAAGGCTTTCTGGGAATTTTTTACAGAACTGTATAAAGGGGATAAAATTAATGGTTTAGACATAGACAAATATTTAGACAAGGAGAAAATACCTTCAGTTAGAGAAGAACACAGGCAAAAATTGAATCAACCAATAACCTCGGGGGAAATCCTGCAGGTAATTAAGCAATTAAAGCCAGGGAAAGCACCAGGTACAGATGGCTTGACAGCGGTTTACTATAAAAACTTACAGTTAGAAATGGTAGAACCTCTTAGAGAATTATTTAATATGATTCAAACGGAAGGTAAAGTCCCTCCATCTTGGAAGACAGCGTTTATATCTTTGATACCCAAAGAAGATCAAGATACTACTCAACCCAAAAATTATAGACCCATTTCATTACTGAATGTAGATTATAAAATTTTTACTAAAATATTAGCAAATAGGTTAATGTTGGTTATTCAACAATTGATACATACGGACCAAACAGGTTTTATACAAGGGAGACAGATGAAAAGTAATGTCAGATTAATTATTAATGCATTAGAATATTTGGGAAAGAACAACCAGATCCCTGCTGCGTTTATATTTTTGGATGCTGAGAAGGCCTTTGATCGAGTTAACTGGCAATTTCTGTTGAAGATATTGCAAAAAATGCAGATAGGAGATAATTTTTTACAGTCAATTAAAGCAATATACCAACAGCAAACAGCACAAATCATAGTCAATGGAAGTTTAACAGACTCTATTCAAATTGGAAAAGGTACAAGACAGGGTTGTCCTTTGTCCCCATTATTGTTTATTATAACTTTGGAAGTATTGTTGAATAAAATACGGGGCTTGGATGGTTTAAAAGGGATCAAGATTAGGCAGCAAGAATATAGAGTCCGCGCTTTTGCGGACGATTTGGTCATAATATTGGAACAACCGCAGGAATCCAGTATGGTTTTAATGAATACGATTAATCAATATGGTCAAGTGTCTGGCTTTAAAATAAACTTAGGAAAAACCAAAACATTAGCTATAAATATGAATATTACACAAAAGGAAGAATTAGGAGTGATGCTAGGATGTGAGGTAGTTAAAAAAGTCAAATATCTTGGAGTTAACATTTTAACTTCAAATGGGAAGTTATATAAGCATAATTATGAACCACTTTGGCATAGCATACAGACAGAGATGAAAAAATGGGAGAAATTGCACTTATCTTTGCTGGGCAGGATAGCGGCAGTGAAAATGAACATTTTACCAAAATTTTTATTTCTTTTCCAAATGTTACCTATACTTAAAAAAGATGCGAACCTTTTAGAATGGCAGAAGGGTATCAACAAATTTGTGTGGGCAGGAAAGAAGCCGAGGGTAAAGATGAAAATAATGCAAGATGTACGTGAGAGAGGAGGACTGAAACTACCTAATTTAAAACTATATTATGATGCAGTGGTATTATCTGTAATTAGTGATTGGATTCATTTAACCAATGATAGAATATTGAACATTGAGGGACACGATCTGGTATTTGGTTGGCACGCTTACCTGTTATTCAACAAAAAATTGGATAAGAACTTTAAAAGTCATATTTTAAGAAATGCTTTATTGCGGGTTTGGAAGAAATACCAATATAAATTAAATGACAAGATACCCATGTGGGCAATTCCTAGACATGCAATTGAAAATATGAATACAGCACAAAAACAGGACAGATTTACTTACAGACAGCTTCTTACCTCGGAAAGGGGGGTATTACAATTAAAATCTTTAGAGGTATTAAAAGAGGAGAAGGTAATTCAAACATGGTTCCAGTATGGGCAATTACAGGCTAGGTGGAAAATAGATCAAAAAATTGGTTTTATTCAAGTTGAGGATAATCTGTTTAAACAAATAAGAGATCAAAGCTTAATGCATATAAAGAGGATATATAATGTATTAATACAGATGGATTCGGAAACAGAATTAGTTAAAGATTGTATGATAAAATGGGCTCAAAATATTGAGGAACCAATAATGTTGGATACATGGGAAAGAATCTGGGTAAGAAATGTGAAATTTACACAAGCTCAAAATCTGAGAGAAAATTTTTACAAGATGTTCTATAGATGGCATTTAGATCCTAAAAAGTTGGCTTCTATGTATCCGAATGTACAGCCTAAATGTTGGAGATGTGGTTCTCTCGATGCTACATATTATCATATATGGTGGACCTGCCAAAAGGTTAAAGCATTTTGGATAAAAATATGGTGGGTCATGCAAAATGTTTTTAAAAGAAGGATAAAGTTTAGTCCTCAGTTATTTTTACTAGGTATATGTACTGACTTTACAGTGGTAGAGACCAATTTGACTCTGCACCTGATAACTGCAGCAAGACTGTTGGTGGCGCAATATTGGAAGAAGGAAGACTTGCCTACAATTCAAGAATGGACATTGAAAGTAACAAACTTAGCTGAAATGGCTAAAATATCGGCATATCTCAAAGATCATTCAAATGAGAGATATAAACGAGACTGGAAAAAATGGATTGACTATATACAAAATAAATACGGGACTAAGAAATTCCAGTTAGCCTATGCTTAAGATCAGAAATGATTTAAATTGTTTAAAGTTAGTTCAGTAAGAAGAAGCTAAGGTCAATCTAGAATGTTATTAATTTCTTTATTTCTTTTTTCTCAATAGATTTTAGACTGTGTTAGTTAAAATTCTATACCGTGTACGGGTTCTGGGAAGTCGGGGGGGGGGAAGGAGGAGGGGGGGTGGGGGGGTGGAGGGAGGGAGGGGTATACACACAAAAAAAATTGTACTTCAATGTTTTAATGATTGACAAATGATGACATATTTGTGTTTTTTTTTAAAGAAAAATAAAAAAAAAGCTGACTGTTAAAGATATTTGATCCCGTGCCGGCGTATGATCTCATCCAGCGGCTTCATGTAGATGTTAAATAGGAGGGGGGATAGGATCAAACCCTGCGGCACACCATATTTGAGGGGCCTAGGGGTTGATCTCTGTCCTCCAACCAACACCGACTGCGATCTGTCCAAGAGGTAGGAGGAGAACCACCTTAGGATGGTGCCTCCCACTCCCACCTCCCGTAACCATTGCAGAAGGATACCATGGTCGATGGTATCGAAGGCCGCTGAGAGGTCAAGGAGCACTAGGATAGAGGAATGTCCTCTATCCCTGGCTCACCAGAGATCATCGATGTATGTATGTATGTATGTATGTATGTATGTATGTATGTATGTATGTATGTATAAGACTGGGTAAGTGAAAGTAATGCCTCTCAATAACTTTTAGCCACATATTTATTGTTCTTAATTTATAGAAACCCATCAGATTTAAGAAAACTATACAACAGTATTTTACTCCAATAAAGTGTTCAAAGCAGGAAAAACACCACTCCAGGTAGTAGGTGTTGATCCCAATTGGTTCACAGACTTTTGATCATTATTCCGATGTACCCACTGCCAGTCTCTCTGAGGCCACAACACTTGATTGAATCAAGATTCAAACCAGACCAGGTTTTATCCAAACAAACTTGCCAGCTCTCTGCAATTCTTTTTTCTGTATCAACCTTAATTCCCAGAATATTCTAAAATCAGCTAAATTCCTTTGGAGCTAGAACTCCAGACAATATTAGTACAATATTTGCTTTGTCTGATATTATGAACATAGGCTATACTGGATTTTTTTAAAATCATAAAGTCCTGGTTTTAAATCTTTCAAAATGATTAATTTCCAATTGGCAAATATAACTTTTTTGCTGCTATTATGAAAAATTTATATATGGAACATTACAGATTATCTGGAAAGTTGGAAAAAATATTTTGGGAGGTAGATATGGGATTGCAATTTATATTACTGCAACTTTCTATGGCATATAACTCCTTTTAAATATATTTCAGCCACAATATAGAAGTCACACAGTATTGTTGGTGCAATCGTAAACAGATTGATGCATATTAACATATTTAGCGGCAATGTCCAATTATTCAATCTTTCTATTCCTAGTTTGTGGATGCTTCTTAAAGTATATGTCTTATACAATAACATTGCCAGGGGTGCTAATGCAAAATATTTATTACGCTGCATGAGAGAGAAGACACTGAAATTAAGATAGTGTTGGCAGAGAGAAAAGCTGGCAAGAACTGAAGTAAATCCTTTTGTGGAAAACAGAAAGCATGTGTGTGGTGTGTAACTGCTTCTGGAATTGCAGTTGATGGCTGTGATGAAGAGTGCATTTACACAGCTATGGGCAATGCCCTAGCTGTAACCTTTTCTGAATTAATCAGACTTAGTAACAGTTATTTATGTCTGGGTTAGATTTTATTTGTGTACTGCATTGCTCTTTATGTGCAGCTGCCTTGAAATGCGTCCAGAAATTTCAATGGATTTATACCCTCACTTATTCTAGTTGACAACTCTGGGTTTGGCTATAATCACAATAAGCAATGATATTTCTTATGCATTCATGCGTATATCAATCCATCTATTTAAAAAAGGTTTAAAAAGGGTTTAGGTGATTGATGAGAATTAAATGAAGGCTGGGTAGAAAGATATCTGCCTCTTACTTGTCTACAATTTGGCTAGAGCTTCTTTGGCAATATAATGTGAAATTGAAGGGGTACTGCCTAGAAGAAAGAATTGCTGATTCATTTTTTCAAAAGTTCTGAATATTAGGGGATCAATTTAGCTGTCTACTACAGCTTTCTCCAAAGAACCAAACTCCAAGCCAATGTCACTTCAGTATCAAATTGCTCCAGGAAAGCAGGAAATAATTGAGAAATATTCCAGAGTAGATCAGAGAACTGGGCAGGCAGGCAAGTTGTTGTCTAGAATAATCAGTAACAGAATTTACTGTTCTGTTAGTACCTCATTCCATGTCCCAAAGGTGCTTTTTCAAGAGGCAACTGGACTTTCTGGTTTTTCTTTGAAGACGTTTCACTTCTCACCCAAGACCTTTTTTCATCTCTGATTGTATGATGGGGAATGGAAGGATTTATACTCCTTGCAGATGACTGGACATTTGTATTCATTTAGAGAGTCATTAAGATCATCTGTAGATATATCTGTGTCATCAGAGTCACCTGAGCGGTGCAAATTGTTGTGGCGCCTTCTTGGAAATGTTTTTTTTTTTTAATAAATTATTTTTATTTTTTATTACATAGACAACAATGGGAAAGGGAGAGGATGGAGAGAAAAAAATGGGGGGGGGAGGGAAAACCCATCTTCACATACAATATGTCGTTTAATCACAGGTGCATCCCTACTAAGTTTATACATCCCGTATCTCTCTATTGTATATTTAATAAGCACCACAATAAGCTAGGGTTTAAAAAACAAAAAACAACAAAATAAAACAAGGGAGAGAGGAAGAAAAAAAAAAGGGTGGGGGAAGGGAGGGGAGGCCAAAAAGAACAAAAAAAAAAAAGTTCAAGAAGAGAAGGGGAAAAGAAAAAAAAGAGGGTGGGGGGAGGGGGAAAGGCCAAAAAGGACAAAAAAAGTCCAAAAAGGAAGGGGAAAAAAAAAAAAAAAAAAAAAAAAAAACCATCATCACATGCAGCATGTCGTTTGATTACGGTTGTTTTAACATCTACATCTTCAAATAATGTTTACCATCTCAGATATTTCCTCTAATGTAACTAAAGGTCTCATTTTCCTTCTACCATATATATTCAGTTAACATTAGCATTGTTTTCCCCCAGAGAATATACTTCTATTCATTGTTAACCTTGCATTTCATACCTTCAAACAGAGATCTTATTCCTTCATTGTTCAACAAGGCATCGCTGCCTATATATACCAGTTTTCATTTGTTCCCCTACTAGAATTGCCTTATCAGCAGCGAAATATCATTATAATAAATTCTTAACCTTATACATTATATCACCAGACCTTATATTAGTACTTCCTTATATCATTGTTGAATTATTTCACAGCATAATTATATCATCCTTTACTTTTTCCAATTAAGGCATAAGTATATCATTTTTCATTTCCAAAATTTTGTTCTTTTTCCCTTAGCCATTGATAAAACAAGTCCCATATCTTATAAAATTGTTCATCCTCTTGCTCTCTAATTTCAAATGTCAATTTACTCATTTCGGCACAGTCCATTATTTTTCGAATGATTTCTTCCTCTTTTGGTATTGTTTCATTTTTCCAGTTTTTTGCAAATACAATTCTGGCTGCTGTTACAACATTTACAATCAAATATTTTAAATCTTTGTTGTAGGTTTCTGGTAAAATTCCCAATAAAAAGACCTCTGGTTTAAAGTCTATTTGTTTGTGTATCATTTTCTCCAACCACATGTGGATTTTAGTCCAGTATCTTTTGGCTTCAGTGCAAGTCCACCACATGTGGTAGTATGAGCCAGGTATCTGGTGACATTTCCAACACTTTTCTGATTTATTCTTAAACATTCTTGCGATTCTGGTCGGGGGTAGATGCCACCTATAAAACATCTTATACAAGTTTTCTCTATATGCAGTAGACATTGTCATTTTGTAATTTTGAGACCACAATTTCTGCCAATTCTCTAAATCAATCCCATACTTAAAATTTTTCCCCCAGGCTATCATGGTTTCTTTAACTTGTTCTTCATGCAATTTAAACTCCAATAAATATCCATATAGTTTTTTAATTACTTTTTCATCGGTACCTGTTAGAATTTTGTCTAGCTCAGTCATTTTATTATATAGACCTTTAGTTTTTCTATCTTCATTATATCTAGATTGTATCTGTACATATGAATACCAGTTTATTTCCATCCCTTCTTGCTTCAACTCTTGACTAGATTTGAGCTCACCCTCTGCATTCAATAATTCTATATATCTAACTGTTTGTTCCTTGTTATGTATTATCGGATACGAGAATGCTTCAATTGTTGATGTCCAGACTGGAATTTTTAAATAATGTAATTTTTTAATCTTTTCCCAATTTAACAACAACGCCTCCCTTATATAATGTCTTCTAAAGTAACCATGTGGTTTAGTTCCCTTATACCATAAGAAAGCATGCCATCCCAACAGCAAATCGTGACCTTCTACGTTCAATAATCTAGAGTTTTTTAATGATATCCACTCCTTAATCCACATCAGGTTTGCTGCCTGATAGTATAGCTCCCAATCGGGTAAACCAAAACCTCCTCTTGATCTAACATCTTGTAGTAATTTAAGCTTTATTCTAGCTTTTTTCCCTTGCCAAATAAATTTCAAAACTATTTTATTTAAGTCTAGAAAAAAATCCTTACCCAGTCTAATTGGGATTGTCTGAAACAGATATAAAATTCTAGGTAGAATGTTCATTTTAATTGTAGAAATTCTTCCCATCATTGATAAATGCAAGTTTCCCCATTTCTCCAAATCGATTGCTATTTGTCGTTTTAATCTGGTATAATTATCCTCTTTAAGAGTGCTACATCTAGGTGATAAATGTATCCCCAAATATTTAATTTTACTTGTGTTTTGAATCTGCAACATTTCTGACAACTGATCCTTTTGTGTAGCTGGGATATTCTTTGTCATGATCTTTGTTTTATCTTTGTTTATTTTCAAGCCTGCTACTTCTCCATATTCCTCTATTCTTTCTAACAATTTGGGTGCAGTTTCTAATGGGTCTTCAAGAATGAAAACTAAGTCGTCTGCGAACGCTTGCAGTTTATACTCTTCTCTCTTAATTTTCATTCCTCTTATTTCTTCTTCTTCTCTGATCTTTCTATTTAAGACCTCTAGTGTTAGGACAAAGAGTAGCGGAGATAGTGGGCAGCCTTGTCTTGTACCTGTCTTTATTTCAATCGGTTCTGTTAGTTCTCCATTTACCATTATCTTTGCTGCTTGTTTCTGGTATATCGTTCGTATACTTTGAGTGAATTTCTTGCCAAAGTTCATCTGCTCCAGTTGCAAAAACATAAACTGCCAATTCACATTATCAAAGGCCTTCTGCGCATCGAGGAACATCAGTGCCAATTGTTTTTCTGGGTGGGCCTCATAATATTCCAAGGTATTCAAAATTATTCTCATATTGTCTTTGATTTGTCTTTTAGGTAAAAAGCCATTTTGATCTGAATGGATGAAGCCATTTAAGTATCTTTTAAGTCTCTCAGCTAGTATAGATGCAAATAGCTTGTAGTCTGAGTTTAATAAAGAGATTGGTCTATAATTCTTGATTTGTGTTAAATCAGTCTCTTCCTTGGGTAGTAATGTGATATACGCTTCTGACCATGACTTCGGTATTTGGTTCTCAGTCATCACTTCATTCATGACTTGTAGGAGTGGGAGGGTCAATATTTCTTCAAATGTTCTGTAGAATTCCACGGGTAGACCATCTGGTCCTGGGGCTCTCCCATTATTTTGTTTTTTAAGTGCCTCTGTTAGCTCCATCATTGTTATTTTACTTTCTAACATTGTTCTAGTTTCATCTGGTACCTGGGGGAGATTGGCATCTTGTAGATACTTTTTGACTCGTCCCTCCTCCACCTTCTCTTGTTCATAAAGTTTAACGTAGTAATCATGTATAATTTTTTTCTTTTCGGTATTTCCATATTGAATTTCTCCTTGTTTGTCTCTTAGTTGTAGTATTTTCTTTGTTTCTCTCTCTTTTTTCATCTTATATGCTAACCACCTGCCTGGTTTGTTCGCATTTTCAAAATAATTCTGTTTGGCACCTCTAATTTTTTGTGCCAGTTCTTCCTTTTCTAATAAGTCCATTTTGTGTTTAATTATGTCCATCTTTATTTTAACATCTTTTTTTTGTGGTGCTCTCTGTAGATCTCTTTCAAGTATTTTATAGTCATTGTCTAAAGCTTTATGCATTTGTCTTTTTTTGGAGTTTCTCTTCCTTGTGTAGTCTATTGTCAAACCTCTAATAACAGCCTTCATTGTGTCCCAGAGATTCTGCGATGACGTATCTTCTTTCCTATTTTCTTTAAAAAAAAGGACTAACTCTTTTTCCATTTTTTGTACAAACTCTTTTTCTTTCAATATAGTGTTATTTAGTGTCCATCTAGATCTTACCCTTTGTCCTTTCCATTTAATTAAAATTGGATTATGGTCCGCCCAGGTGCTAGCTTCGATCTCAATTTCTTTTATGTTGGAGCTCAGGTCCGCTGAAACCCATATCATATCTATTCTGGAGAGTGAAGAATGTCTATTTGAGTAGAAGGTATATTGTTCTTTTTTAACGTTTCTTTCTCTCCATATATCTTTTAAATTTAGTTCATCTGTCATCCTAAAAAAAGATTTTGGCAGAGGCTTCCTGTTTAATTTTTTTGTTTTATGTGTTTTATAGTCCATATTTGGATTCACAATGCCATTAAAGTCTCCCATCATACAAATATCAGCATAGTCTAGTTCCAAAACTTTTTTGTGTAGTTTTTTGTAGAATTCATCTTGTTTTTCATTAGGGGCGTAGATTCCAATTAGGAGTGTCTTTTTGGTGTCCATAATTTCCACCATCAAAATTCTTCCCTCTTCCTCTGCGTATACTACTTTTGTTGGGATGTTGCCTTTAATATAAAAGACCACTCCTCTTTTCTTACAATTTGCCAATGATGAAAACATTTTCCCAAGCTTTGGTTGAGTTAGTAAATGTTCATATTTCTTTTGGATATGTACTTCTTGCAGACAGATTATGTCAAGTTGTAACTTCTCTAATTTATGAAATACTTTCTTCCTTTTAGCTACCGAATTGAGTCCATTAATGTTAATTGTAATCATTTTTCTTTCTTCCATGTTTATACTTTATATACAGGGTTTATTGCTCTAGTGGATCTAGGTTCTCGTTTTTCTTTGCGGCTCCCATTCCCTATCTCCCCTTCTTTCTCACTTCCACCTACTGCTCCTTCTATTTTTTCGGTCGCGGTTACAGGTGGTTCCAGTATTTGTATCACTGCATCGTCTTTCCCAGCTTTCTCCGCCGTTTCTCTGAAGTATTCTTCGTAGAAAGCTTCTGCCTTCTCAGTTGTATCTATCCTGTGTCTTTGTCCTTGCCAAGTACATAATAAACCTTCCGGTATGAGCCATCTGTAGTTAACACCTTTTTTTATCAATACTTTGGTCAGAAATTGATATTCTCTTCTCCTCTCTCTCACCTCTCTTGGGATTTGTTTAAGTACTACAATCTCCTTTCCTTTATATTCTAATTTTCTGTCTCTCATTTTCTGTAGGATTTGTGATTTAATTGTTTTCTTAGTAAATCTTACATGCACTTCCCTTGGAAGAGCATTTCTCATTGCATACCTTGTGTATACTCTAAAAGTCTCATCAATTGTTTCTTTTATTTGGTCCTGGGACATCCCCAGAACATCTATCAAAATATTTGAAATTATCTGGACTAAGTCCTCTCCTTTTTCTTCTTCTATGTTTTGGAATCTTAAAAAAAATTCAGACCTGTCCATCTCCCATCTTAATATTCCACTGCTCTCTCTTTCTACATCACTTAGTCTAATCTCTAGCTTTTCAGTTTTCTTCTCTCCTTCTTGAATCTTATTTTCAATTTTTTGAATCCTATTTTCATATTTCAGCATCCAGTTGTGTATACTTTCTACTTTTCCTTCCATATTATCAACCTTTTGTACTATACTTTGGTTTTGTTGTTCCATTGCCTCCATTTTTTTTACAAGGGTATCGTTTCCTGCTTGCATTTTCTGCATCATTTGTATAAGTGTTTCAAAGTTGGCTGCCTTCTCTTTTTCCTGATGAGACGTCATCTGTGTTGTCCTCTGGCCTCCCGCAGGTGAGGGGGGCAGGGGTTGATGTAAAGCAAGGGGCAACTGCTTTTCTACTCATAGCCAATTAGTATTAGAGGGTAGAGGGTTATAAGTATAGTGGATTAAGTACGTAAAGTACACAGAGGAGGGGGAGGGGAGATAAGAAAAGGGGGGAGGGAAAAAAGGAAGGGAAAGAGAGAAGGGAAAGAAAAGGAAGGAAAGAAGAGGAAGCTTTTTTTTTTGTTTCAAGGATGAAATGCAGTAGAGTGCAATAATATATATATATATAAGTAAGAGAGTATGAAATAGTAATAAAAAAAAAAGGAAGATACCCCCCCTCCAAAAAGGGGAGAAGGGGTGCTTCAGTTACAAGTGAGAAAAGAAAGAAGCAGAAAAAATGTAGATAGTCAAGAGGTGATCCAGAGGTTTAAAAAAAATCAAAACAGAGAAGAAAAAAAAAGTTTGTAAAAGATCAAAAGGTCGATGGTGATGATCAAAAAAGAAAAACTTGGTGTCGATATCTCCACAGCCGGTAATATGAGAATGGTGTTGGGAGATGAAAGGATGCCAACAAGCTAAAACAAATGATTTTTCCCGGACTCTTTTTTTCCCCCCCTAAGATAAGAGTCTCTTCAAGGTCACGGTCAGCTTTGCTGTTTTATCTCAGTTTGCCAGCTGCGTAAACACGTAAATCAAGTACATTACAGGGGGGATTTTAATAACAAAGTTCAAGTCCACAAGATGGCAGTGTTGGCTTGTAGTTTGTAATTTACAGCTTGTTTTAGTCCATTCCGTTTGTTAATTACTAATTGTAAAAAAAAAAAAGACAAACCTCAAAAGGGCTAAAAGGCAACCAAGAAAAGCAAGCCAAAGAAAAAAAAAACCAATCTTCAAAGCACTTTAAGTTTAAGATTTAGTGCCCCAATAAATTCAAAGTTAAAGGTGTCGACAAGAAAGAGAAGGAATGCAAAAAGCCGATTCAAATTACAGGAAAGTCCAGCCCGGCTTAGGAATTAGAAAAAAGGAACAGAAAAATAAACTTCCAAATGGCAAACATTTATCTCCGCCGCTTTTCTCACTTCTCAGCCTTATTTTAAACTAAGTTTCCAAATTTAGGGTGCTCTCTTTCCAACAAAAAAAAAGGATTTAAAACTCACATCAAACGACCTGCTCATATTCTGCTCTCTCTCTGGGTCTTTGCAGTTGCAGTCGGCATTGTTTAGCCGATCCGGAAGCCACTGGATTAGGAAGGCTTTCCTTAGGTTCCCAGAGATTTTGCGGACACCTCTGGGACCATGGAGTTCCTCCCACGTCACTGTCTCTTCGGGACAGCTTAGATTCAAAAGAATCCTCCAAAAAAGACTCCGGTATAGATGGTCATTCAGGAAGTGCCTGAAAGTCCGTCTTCTCACTGCTAAGCCCCGCCTTCTTCCCCGCCTTCTTGGAAATGTTGAAAGGACTATGTTGCACATTGGAGATAGATGATAGCATTAGCACTTAGCACTTAGACTTATATACCACTTTACAGTGCTTTACAGCCCTCTCTAAGCAGTTTACAGAGTCAGCATATTGCCCTCAACAATTTGGTTCCTCATTTTACCAACCTCAGAAGGATGGACGGATGAGTCAACCTTGAGGCTGGTGAGATTTGAACTGCCAAATTGCAGGCAGCTGGCAGGCAGCAGAAGTAGCTTGCAGTACTGCACTCTAATCTACCACTGCTCTTGATTTCATACCCCTCTTTCTCTGTTGAGAGAGGACTGTTCAGTTTTGACATTGATAGCCTCTTTGACCCCTTTTTCAAACCAGTGGTCTTTTCTGACCAAAATGTGGACTTTGCTGTCTTTAAACAAGTGACCTGTGCCTTTTAAATACAGATGGTCTCAAAGATCGGAGCTCCGGATGTAAACTGTTGAGGATTCATAAAATCCTCCACTTACAACCGGGAGGCCAGCAACAGTCTAGGCTGCACCCTAATTGGCTGAGGCGCAGCATAGCCTGTTCCTAGCCAGCCGAGCCAACCTGATTGGCCAGGGTACTGCGTCAGCAGTTGCTAGACACTACCAGGCCTCCCATTGGTTCCCCTGTTTAACTAAGCAAGTGTAAATACCTTGGCGCGGAATTGTTTCATTTGAATCGCTGCCAGCTCCTGCTTTCTGAATAAACCTGTTCTTGTTGTGAAGTCCTGGCTCTCGCGTCATTCCTGCCTCGATCCTTTAAACTGGCGACGAAGGTGGGATTCAGCAATTCCCGAAGCAGAGCCTAGGACAGAGCGAGAAGAGATTCAACTATAGCCGCTCAAGCCGCGTCAGACCGCTGGTGCGACGAACCGCTGAATTTTTTTCTTTTCTTCTCTACGCTCCCCATCTATACTCTCTCGAGTCTACTGAACTGACACATCTTCTGTGGCGAACATGGCATCCGCCTTACCACCCTTCGCTCCCTTCGGAGCCACTGGTGAAACCTGGGAAGGTTTCATGGAGCGATTCGAATGCTATTTAATAGCATCTAAGAACCACAACCAACCGGAGGCAGAAAAATGCAGCTTCTTTTTGAGTTGTTGCGGGTCCACGATGTTTGCGTCCGCCAGGGCTTTAGCTGCCCCGCGGCCTGTATACCAGCTCAGCTGGGACACGCTAATGTCCCAGCTGAAGAATCACTACGCCCCGGAGCCCTCCCACATTGCTCGCCGCTTCGCGTTCCGCCGGTGCGTTCAGAAGCCGGCGGAAAACATCAGCCAATTTCTGGAGTCGCTCTGCGTAACGGCGGCCCAGTGTGACTTCCAGAATTTGGATGAAAATCTGGTCGAGCAATTTGTGTGTGGGGTGAAGGACATTAACTTGCGAAGCCGCCTCCTGCGACACCCCGACATCACGATGCAGCAGGCTGTGGAAGCTGCCAGAGCAGCCGAGCTCTCTGAGCAGTCCACAGCTGATATGCAACGCCTGCAGCTCTCCCTGCCGCCTCCTCCGACGCTGCCTGGGTGCCCTCCACCTGCCGCGCAAGCCTGCCTCGTGGACGAGCTGGTGCCACCCGAAGACCCTAGCTCTGAGTTAGTTGGCCAGCTCCGGGCGCAGCCTAGGCGCCCTCCACCACCTCCTCCCAGCTGCCCCTCCCACGACAGGTTGTGTGGGTTGCGGTGGTCGCCATGCCTGCACGGCTTGCCCCTTCAAAGGCACAGTCTGTCGCCGTTGCAACAAGAAGGGCCACATTGCCCAGGTCTGCCGTGCCTCTCTTCCTGCAACAGCCTGCCGCTTCACAACCGCAGACGCGCCGCCAGCCAGGCGTCCGTCGGGACCCGGAAGTTTTCTGCTGCACTCCAGCTGGAAGGTCAGCCCTGCCGAATGGAGGTGGACTCTTGCTCCTCCCGCTCGCTGCTCTCCTGGGCCACCTACCAGGGGGCTCTCTTTCCCACCCTGGGTTCTTTCCCTATTTGGGTTGACTATGGGGATTTTCACGGCCGTTTGCCTATTCTTATGGTAAAAAACTCCCTGCCTGCTTTATTGGGGCTAGATTGGTTTCCTGCCTTGGGGCTGTCTATCGGGGGGGTGCATAGGGTGGTTCCCTCCTCTCTGGAGGATGTCCTCACAGAGTTCTCTGACGTCTTCAACGGCCAGCTGGGTTCTTACAAGGGCACCCCTATTTCCCTCAACCTCGACCCCCAGGTTGCTCCAATTCGGCTTAAGGCTCGCAGGGTGCCTTTTGCCTTGAGGGCTAAGGTTGATGCTGAGCTTGCTAAGCTTCTGGCGCAGGGCGTACTCGAACCCATCGACCACTCGCGATGGGAGACCCCAATTGTGGTCCCTGTCAAGCCAGACGAGTCGGTGCGGTTCTGCGCCAACTACAAATCAACTATCAACCTTGCCCTCCAGGCAAACCCCTATCCAGTTCCTGTGGTGCAGCACCTGCTCCATTCCCTGGGGTGGGGCTGCACATTTGCAAAACTGGATATGGCGCAGGCCTACCAACAGCTCCTGGTGGATGACGATGCGGCGGCCGCCCAGACCATCGTCACCCATCGTGGGGCTTTTTGTTGCCGCCGCCTCCAATTTGGCATTTTCGTGGCCCCGGGGATCTTCCAGAGCCTCATGGAACGGCTGCTCCATGGGCTCCCTGGCATGGTTCCGTATTTCGATGACGTTCTGATCGCTGCTTCCAGCCACTCAGAACTCATTGAAATGCTTAGGAAGGTCCTCCTTCGTTTTAGGGGTGCGGGTTTAAAACTCAAACGCAGCAAATGCTCGTTTGCTGTCCCTAGGGTGGAGTTCTTGGGTTTCTTGATTGACGCCCAAGGAATCCACCCTACACCTGCTAAGGTGGCAGCCATCAGGAACGCCCCCACTCCCTCCTCCAAGGCGGGGCTGCAGGCGTTCCTGGGGCTTTTGAATTTTTATGCGCCATTCGTGCCGCATAAGGCGTCACTAGTCGAGCCGCTGCATCGGTTGCTCAACCGATCTGCAGCCTGGCACTGGGGCAGCCGCGAAGCGCATGCGTTCGCAGCTGTCAAAGACACGCTTACATCAGCGGCTGTCTTAGTACAGTATAGCGACAAGCTGACGTTAGCCTGTGACGCCTCCCCCTACGGTCTGGGGGCGGTCCTGAGCCATCTCCTCCCTAATGGTTCAGAGGCCCCCATGGCTTTTACTCCCGGACACTCTCCTCAGCGGAGCGCAATTACAGCCAGATAGACAAGGAGGGTCTGGCTGCAATGTCCGGGGTTAAAAAGTTTCACGACTATTTGTATGGTCGGCACTTTACTCTTGTCACTGACCATAAGCCGCTCCTTGGGCTTTTGGCTGGTGACAAGCCGACCCCCCCCCATCCTCTCTCCCAGGATGACGCGCTGGACGGAGTTCCTCGCAGAGTATTCCTATACGCTGCTTTACCATCCAGGCAAGCAGCTAGGGCATGCTGATGCCCTTAGCCGCTGCCCCCTGCCGGATGCTGACCCGACCCCGGTGCCCTCCCTGTCCGTCCTCTTGATTGCTTCCTCCGGCCTGCCCCTCTCGGCCACGGACGTCGTGGCCCACACTAAGGCCGATCCGGTCCTGGCCCAGGTCTGCTCGTGGGTCTTAAGGGGATGGCCCTTGGGGAAGGTAGCTGACTGCTTCCAGCCATTTAAAGCCCGGCAAGCAGAACTGTCCCTTCATGGCGGCTGCCTCATTTGGGGGGATTGGGTAGTGATCCCTGCTGCGTTGCGGACCCAGGTCCTGCCTCTGCTCCACAAAGACCACTCCGGCATAGCGCGGATGAAAGCGTTAGCCCGCAGCTATGTCTGGTGGCCTTTGCTGGACTCAGAGATCGCAGCCTACGTTGGCCGCTGCATTACCTGCCAGCTCTCCTGGCCTAACCCCCCAGCCAGGCCTTCTCGAGAGTGGGAGGCTCCGAGAGGCCCGTGGTCCTGCCTCCACATAGATTTTGCTGGCCCCTTCCATGGCCAGACATTCCTGATTGTGATAGATGCCTACTCTCGCTGGGTGGAACTGGTCCTCATGACCTCCATCTCAGCTGAGAGTACGGTCAGGGCCCTTTGCCGCTTGTTCGCAACCCACGGGTTGCCAGACATAATCATTTCTGACAACGGGCCCCAGTTTACTTCTACCACATTTCAGGAATTCCTGGCCTGTCAGGGAATCCGGCACGCGCCCACAGCCCTGTACCACCTGGCCTAGAATGGCCGGGCGGAACGGGCGGTCTGCTTAGCCAAGGAGGCACTGGGCCGCATGGACTGGGGTGACTGGCAGACAAGGGTGGCGGCTTACCTGCTAAGCCAACACTACACCCCCTGCCCAACGACCAACAAAAGCCCCGCGGAGCTCTTGATGGGCCGGCGCCTGCGGACCCCCCTTGATAGGCTTCACCCCCTCTATTCAGGGGATCAGCCGTGCAACCTGGGGGTTACCCCTCCCCGATCCTTCTGTGTGGGGGACTTGGTTTGGGCCCGGTCATTTTCAGGGGATCCTAGGTGGGTGGCTGCTGCTGTAGTATCCATAACCGGCCACTGTTCCTACAGGGTTGGACTGGCCGATGGATCCGAGTGGAGGCGCCACATGGATCAACTAAGGAGGTGCCTCCCTGCGGAGACCGGCGGCCCGAGGGATCCAGGGCCTGACAACACAGCTGCCTGCCAGCCGGTCCCAACGTTCCAGGCCTTTCCCCAGGCAGGCCTCTTCTACCCTCTGTCTCAAGAGTTGCATGCTCCAGTTGAGCCTCCTCAATCCGACAAGGCGCGGTACGAAAGGGCCTTCCCCAGTTCAGCTCTACCTACCCAGGCGCCCCCTGTTGGCAAGCGCCTCAGCAACCTCAACCCGTAACAGTTTTCCCGCCAAGTTACATTCCTTCGCCAGTCTCCGCCTCCCGGCAACGTGAAATTCCCCCTGTGGCCGCGCCCCCTCGGCCTGGCCTACCTGGTTCATTGAGCCCACCTTCTGGGCCATCCCAAGATGGCGTCGCTCGGAGCTCCACTCCCTTTGGGGAGGAGCTACCACAACCAGGTCCTACCCCTCCGACGACTGCAGGCGAACTGCGAAGATCTGGGCAGGTCTGGTGCCGCCCCGCCTACCTAGAGAACTACACATGCTCCAATCAGGGGCATGCGCTCTAAGCCGGGGGGGAGGGGTGTTGAGGATTCATAAAATCCTCCACTTACGACCAGGAGGCCAGCAACACTCTAGGCTGCGCCCTGATTGGCTGAGGCACAGCATAGCCTGTTGCTAGCCAGCCGAGCCAACCTGATTGGCCAGGGTACTGTGTCAGCAGTTGCTAGACGCTACCAGGCCTCCTATTGGTTCCCCTGTTTAACTAAGCAAGTATAAATACCTTGGCGCAGAATTGTTTCATTTGAATCGCTGCCAGCTCCTGCTTTCTGAATAAACCTGTTCTTGTTGTGAAGTCCTGGCTCTCGCGTCGTTCCTGCCTCGATCCTTTAAATAAACTAGTGTTAAGATGCCACTCACTTGAAGGCTAACTGGCTTTATTTAGCTGGACTCTGGCATATAATGAGGTCTAGAAGCAGCAAAACAGCAAAATGCAAAGATGCAAAGTCAGTGCTTGGAGCTTCCACCTTCCAATGTGTTTTATTTAAGCGAGCCATGCCCTACCATTGGCACTGGCCTCACTCTGTTGTCAGCTGTACGTTGGCCTGCCCAGTGGGATGCCTCCCAGTTGTTTGTTGACCGAGAACAGCTCATTGTCAGGACAGAGCAGCTGGTCATCACCTGGAGCTCTGAATCCTAGCAGACTGCTTGCCTCGCATCACCATGCCTCCCCACTGCATAGCTGATCTCCAGTTCACTCTCCATCAACCAGCTGGTACCTGGTGGTTATTGGCATGTTCCTGCTACAGTCTCTCCTATACTCACCCTACACTCCTACATCCATCACTAGTGCTTCGTCCTACTCTGGTATGGCAAACCTCAGACTTCAGGATTTGGTAGATGGACTGCTGAATTTAGTCCTGATATGTTTGTTCTCCTATGTTGTGCCATACATTGTTTCCCCAATGTGCAGATTTTCATATGGCTTTCTGCATTGCACTGCATATACCACATTGCTCCATTTATGCCTGGGTGTTTTATCTTTGGGGGTGGACAAGCTTTTGCCTTAGTGTATTCTTGGGTTTGAAGCAGTGGTGGGTTTTTTTGGAACCTACTCTGTGGGTGTGGCCTCCTTTGTGGGAGTGGCTTGCTGGCCATGTGACCGGATAGGAGTGGCCTGTTGCCCATGTGACTGGGTGGGAGTGGCCAAGATGATGTCACTGAATTCTTTGCCCCAATGGATGAACTACAATAAGATTAAAATAAGTACAAAAACAATAAAAGAGCTACTTACAGCAGGAAGATGACTGTTCTTGCCAGTCTTCAATATCACTGACTCCAATGAATGGGCTGCACAAAGAAGAGACACAGAAATGAACTCTTTCATTGCCATCATTGGGATGAAACCAGCACACAAAACAATAAAGACAGCTACTTACAGAGGGAAGATTATTGCTTTGCTGAGGGTAAAAAATGGCCCCAATGAGCCAACTGGAAGCTTGGGAACAAACTTTCAGTTGGCCCATTGGGACTGTTTTTCGCCTTTCCCCAGATTCTGGAGACTTTTCTGAAGCTTGGAGAGGGCGAAAATGGCCTCCTCTGGTCCTCTGGAAGACTGAAAATCAGCTGGCTGGCATGCACATGCATGCCAGCAAATATGGCTCTGTGTGCCACCTGTGACACGCGTGCCATAGGTTCATCATCATAGCACTAATGAGGACAATTTCAGCCAATAAACAGAGATTGAATCCTGAGCAGATGGAATCTGGTAGATCGATAGATCCTGGGTTCAGAGTGATGATGGCTGCCAGAGCCAGAAAAAAGTAACCGTGGAATCTCTAAGGACCCAGGGCCAGAAAGAGGCAGCCATCTGGGGATATTCCTACATTCACCCAAGGGAGAATTCCCATTGAATCTGTTGGGATATTGTCAAGGCTGAAAGGTGACATTTCATCACTGGAAGAAGAGATAATTCTATGGTGAGGATCCAACTCAAATCCCTGAAGGAAGAAATTGGGAGAAGTCTCTGGGGAGAGAAGGAGGAGAGATAGTAAAAGCAATCAAAGTCTGACAGATAAAATGTATCTAACACTAGTGGCTACATTTATATGTTGCAATAACAAAGTGTTCACTAGCAGCAAATAACTGAGGGTTGAAAATAGGAGGGGTGAAGTGAAGGATGCATTGTTTTGGCTGACTTAAAAGAATTACCGTAGTATAATATAAAATGAGTTAGTATAATATAAAAAAGAAACCCTTAGAAATACACAGTTAAGATGAGACAAATAGCAAATTGCTGTCCTTAGAATGGGAATATCTAGGCAACTTTAAGACTTATGGACTTAACTCCCAGAATTTCCCAGGCGGTAGTTTGCGCGGAAGCCCAGTTAAGTCCTTTGCTAGCAGGCAGGTTCTAGGATGTCTGCCGCCACCAAAGGACCTTCCTGAAGTTGCTTTTCTGATCACGGGGGGAACAGACGGTATTTTTTCCCTTCTGTCTCCCCGTTGCTCAGAAAAGCTACTCCAGAAAGGTCCTTTGGAGGCGGCAGGCGTCCTAGAACCTGCCTGCTAGCAAAGGACCTTCCCGAAGTTGCTTTTCTGAGCAACGGGGAGACAGAAGGGACAAAATACTGTCCGGCCGGGACATGTATACAGGACTGTGGGCAGGGCAGGCTTACTTCCGGGTCCAGTGACCAACCGGTTCGCGAGAACCGGCGGGGACCAGCAGCAACCCACCCCTGGTTTGAAGTGTGCACGTATTTTATATTGGCTGAAGATCCTCCTGAGCTTTTCCAATATGGGACAACCACAACCTGAATGACTGAGAATCTCTATAAACACAAACCTCATTCCATGGTCTTGTGCATGAGCATCAAAAAGTAGGTTCCACTTTCAACCACTTTCCACTTTTACAAATAATTAGTATTGACTTGCTGTTAGAACTTTCTAAATAGTCCCATAGGCTCAGGGTCATTGTGCTTATTTGGGAACCCTGCCTTTTTTCCTACTGCATTTTCTTGTCTGCTGAAGTCGATGGCTCTGTAAACAGACCTGCTTGCAAAAATCCAAAATACTAAAAACTTACTTGAGAGATTTTTTTTAAAATGAAGCAACTTTAGAAGTTCACAAACAAAAACCCACGAGCTTCTAAAGTAATCTAAATTCAGCAGTAACTGTTGAAACTATAAACTGAGAGAAACAAAGATGAAGATTTTTTTTCTGTGGTACTGAATATGTTGAAATGAACATTGAAATTAGAGTATAATTAAGCACCTATAGAAAGCAATTAAATAGATTGTGAGAGATGCTACTGCAATAGAGAGTGATACTTTTTAGCAGTATATTTTCTCTTTTCTGTTATTGTTGAGTAGATCCTTGGTGCATTTAATTACCTCATCAGAATTAATACAGCTTGTTCTGTATAATATGTTCTATCACATTCACAGTCACTCTTTCTGTGTCAGAACAGGAAAGGTCAGAAGGTCTTAGTGTGCCTGATCAAACTGAAAACATAAAAATGTCAGCTTCATCTGCATTTTATATAAGATGCACATCAGGGACCTGAAGGAAAGGAACAGGTTTTTGACAAAATATATTTTTAATTCTAAGATGATTTTAGTGTATACATTTCTTCTCCGTTCAAGTATTCTCTTAATTCTATATATAATTTGTGAAGGAAATTTGGAGGAAATTAAAAGTTTCTCCAGATTTATTTTTGTTTCACAGCAGTCATTTTTAGTATTGCAGTTCTGCATTTGTTCATAGTGAGTAACTGTAAGTAAAATCATCTTCTTTTTTATTTATTTTTTAAGTTTTTATTTTACACACATAAACACATCAACAAGAACAAACACATGACTTAAGACAACATAGGAACAAGAAGTTCCATCATATATCATACAGCAGTTCCGTATCGGTTTCTTTGCAGTTAGTGTTTTCCCTTTCTATACCTTTCATGGTCTCTTTATTCGTTATCCATTTTTATGTATAATTCTATATTTATTTATGCTTAGCTCTTTATAGCCAAATATTGTTTATCTATAATGTGCTATATATTCTTACTATCATTTACTCTCTTATATACAATTCTAGGTATACATTCACATGGTTATTCTGTTTCTTTGCCAATCTTATACTATTGTTATTCCATTTAAGAGATTATAAAGTACAGTTTACCATCCCAAACATCTGTTATGACACCACCTTATTTTCTCTTTCTTTTCTTTTATCTCTCCCTTCCTTCTCTACTTCCTTCCTTCCTCCTCTCCTTCCCCTTCTTTCTTCCCTTACCTCTCCCCTACTCTTACCCTCTCTCTTCCCCTTCCTATCCTCTCTCCTTCTCTTTTTCTCCCTTCCTCCCTCCTCTCTTTCTCTTTCTCTCCCTTCCACCCACCTTTCCTTATCTCTTTCCTCTTCCCTAACCTCTCCTCCACTCTTCCTCTTCCTTTCCTACTATTTCTCCTTCTCTTTCTCTCCCTTCCATTCTCCACTCCTTTCCCTTCCTTCTTCCCTCCTTTCTCTACTTCCTTCCTCCTCCCCTCTCCTTCCTTCTTCCCTCCCTTTCTTTTTCTATTGTTATAGGTGTCTCTTTCAAATCTCAATTTATGTTTTCTTGGGGATGGTATTTCCACAAATCCATATAATTTCATATAATTTCCTTTTTTCTCTTTCGTTCTATAGTCTATATGCCAGCTATCGTCCTGAATTGATTTTACCATTCTTAACCTTCTTATTTTATTAAACATCTGGGCTCTTTTTTTGGGGTGCATTCAGCCCATTCAAATTTATCGAGATAATTGTTGTTTCTTGATCCATCTTTAACTGGGGTTGTTTTTTTTAATTCTGATTTGTATCTGACTTTTCCCTCTCGCGCGTTCCTTCTCTGCTCTCTCTCTTTCTTGCCTCTGTTCTTCTCTCCTGTTTCTTTCCTGATGTTCTGATGTTTCTTCCTCTTGACCTCCACTTTCCAATTCCTCCTTGCTTCCTTGTTCTATTTCCCTCTTGCAGAATTCTCCATAGAATTTCTGTGCATCTTCTATATTTTCTATCTTATATCTTTTTCCTTGCCAAGATACTAGAACCCCTTTTGGTACCAACCATCTGTACATTATTCTGTTTTAATTTAACTGGTTTGTTAAGAATTGGTACTGCCTACGTTGTTCCTGAATTCTTCGTGGAATCTGTTTGAGCGTGATCAACTCTTTTCCCTGTAGAGTAATTGTCTCTTCTCTGGTTTTTTTGTACACTTCATCTCTCGTTATTTTTTTAGCAAATCTTACATGCACTTCCCTCGGGAGTCCATGTCTTCTGGCATAATTAGTATGCACCCTATAAGCCTCATCAATGTCTCCTCTCAATTCATGTTCTTTTTTTTAAGAGATTCAGTGAGAATTTTAATTACTTTTCCTTTCATGTCCTCCTCCTTCTCTTCCGGTATGTTTTGGAATCTTAGGTAGAATGCAGCTCTTCCATTTTCCAGTCGAATTATTGATAATTCTAATTCTTTATTAAGTTGTTTATATCCCAATTCCATTTTTCCATCCTCTGGTCTTTATTCTATTTTTTCTTCCATACACTGGATTTTCTGTTCATTGATTGTCAAGGCCTTCTAGAAGTATCTTTTCAATTTTGTCATCTACCATCTTAATAGTTCCTTTCAATTCTCCCATTTCATTTTTCATTTCTTCATGATTCCTCCTTGTTTCTTCATGATTAGTAGTTGTCACTTCTTGGCTTTTCGCCAGTGTCTCTTGTATCATCTGGAGGATTGATTGCATACTCTGCATCGTTGGAGCTGGTCCCGCTGTTTCTGCCATCTTTTCACCTTTCTCTAACCCCAACGTACTCTCAATTGATCTTTGATTTGATTTGAGGAGGGAGGGTGTTGCAGAGATCACATTGGGTGTAGTTTTTTTCACTAATTTTATTGAAGTTGCCATTTTTTATCCCCCTATTTATCCTTGCCCACAATTGCATATAAGTTTCACTTTTACTTCTACTTTGTCAGTAATATCTATGATATAAATAATTGTATATTTCAATATTCAACAATAATTAACTATCCTTAATATTGCATTTCAATCTCTAAACATTCCTATGTAGTATTCTATCCTATTTGATTATTTGGTTTTTGGTCTTTACTTAATATATATCATAGATTTATATATTACACTATTATCTTATACCAATAAATGTCTCTCAATTTTATCAATTATGCAAGCATTCAATCCTAGTAATTAGTCTCTCTGTGTATACATATATATCAGCTTATGTCATCAGAGAATTTCTTACATCAGATTTCAGGGTTCGGATTTACAATCCACTAGGTGTCACCCTTTCCTCAGTCTCACTGTTAATATCCACGAAGCATAATTCTCTTTCCAATACAGTTCTCTATCTATTGTCTCTGGCACTGTTCCAAGCTCCGAGGCAAATAAATGTCAAATACTTATAAATTCAACAAGCAGCAGAAGAAAGAGTGAGCAGAAAAAGAAAAGGAGCTCAGTGTACCAACCCGACTGTTAAACAATCTCTTCTTTGAGCTTTCAAACTCTTTTCGTCAAATATTATTTTGCACTCCACTTCTGTTTGTCCATGTCAGATTTTCGTTCTCACTGTGGCTAATTTCTTTAACCTCTTCTGGATGTCCCTTCCGTCCCAGCATCTCTGCGTCTCTGCTCCAGTTCTTTTCGGCAAAACTTGAGCTGCAAAATATAGCTTCTCTCCCGGTGCTTTCTTCTTTCCAGCTCACCCTCTCTGCCAGTTTCGTGTTGCCTTCCTCTTTGGGTTGTCAGCAATAGTAACAAGTATCCGATTTCCACTGCTTCTCTGTCTATTCGCTCCCTTCTTATGCAGTCGCCATCGCTCCGGTCCTAACCAAATGGCAGGATAGCTCCTCGTCCATTTAGGGGGTTTCTCCTATCCACAGGAGGATTTGCCTTATCACCCCAGCGTCTACAGAGTATCCCCTTTATCTGTTGGTCCCTTCAGGATCAACAGTGCTCAAAACTGAGCCCAAATGAAGAAGTTAGAGTTAGAGGTTAGGAGAGCTTCCTTCCCTCCACTCTAAGCACGGTGACAACACCACAGGAAGTCGTAAAATCTTCTTCTTGATGGGTGGGTAAATAAGAGTCTGAAAGTCAAAGCTAATCATGCAGTCACTTGATCATACTGGACTTCCTGGGAGGAGCTTACTGATGGAAGCAGCGTAACATAGCTGCTCCCGAATTCCTGGTCGCGTTATCTGTTAGACAATCATCTATCAGACATCTAGTAGGTTGTTTACCTTACTCTTCGGGCAAAGAAGAGTAGGGGAGCGGGTTCTGTTGAGCAAGTGCCTTCTGATCTTTGCAGTTTGTCTGTCTGCGAGGAGAGGGGGGCCAGCTAAGGGCAGAACTGTCTCCATGCTGGGGATCTCCAGCTGCTTTTGCAGCACGAAGTAAGCTCTCTCTTTCTCAGAACAAGGCTTGGTTTATTTGATTTCAACACGAGCAGGACTGGTATGTGAGAACTTTAATTGTTTATTCAAATCTTAGCTTCATTTTTACAAGACCTTCTTCCGTTAACCCAGCTAATAAAGAGGCATTTAAAATGGTGATGAGCATACTGAACTGCCTCGTAACAATGTTTATCTTTTTGTAAAGTCCTACGGAGCTTTAAAATCTCAAAGGAAAGGGGTGATTTATTACCTTGTTCCACAGCTGTATAGCTGGCCAGTAGAGTTTTACTAATTGCTTGAAGATAAAACTTGGAATGGCCTCAAAACCAAATCTTGAAGATGCCCCCCTTTGGCCCCCAGAAGCGCTGGCACATCGCCCATACTTGGCACAAATTTGCAGCCTCCGCTCTCTGCGCCCCCTACTGGTGATCTACTAACGAAAGAATTTTTTCTGAAGGAACTGAATGAGGCTTTTAACACTCAGACAATTAAGGTGGAAGACAAACTTAAAGATCTTAAAGGGGAGATAAAAGAACTTAAAGAGGAGTTGTCTGATAAAATTGATACCCAATGTACGGTTTTTACAGTGAATCATCTGGATGGTCCTTAGAACTGAGGTTACACGTGTAAGTAGAAACTGCAACAATCTGCAGAAAATATTTGCCTGTCAGCTATTCTTTGCTCTTGCAGTGTTCCCAGGGATGTTCGAGGACACGGGATGATACAAAGTATAACCTGCAACATTTTATTCACTTATTTGATGATACTTGATTTACTTAGCTCTTACAACGTGAACATTCTCACGAACACCAATGATGTAAGGACTAACCAATTATTGTGCCTTGGAGATTTGTTAGCCAATAATGAGATAATACGTAAAGCTCAAAGAAGCTGAAAACACTATAAGAATGATGTTTCATGATTAATAAGTTTGCTGTTGGTTCTCATGTTAATTCTGGATGCTCAATAAACTTTGGTTGATTCAGCTATCCGTGAGAGGACATTCCTTTCATCTTCAGCCTCGGGAACCCTAAAATTTTGGCGCCCGAACAGGGACCCATACTTCGTCCAGGGAAGGACAGACGTCGTCAGCCTAAGGGCTCTACAATCTTACTTTATAAGATTTCTGTAAGTATGGGATCTTCGCTTTCTCAAGAGCAAAGGAAGCATGTTAATGAGTTGGGGTATCTTCTTAAGAAGTCTGAGTTATGTGTGTCACAAAAGGCTCTTTTTTGGCTGGTCCATGAAATTGCTTTAAGTTGTCCTTTCTATCCTGTACAAGGTTCTCTGAAGTTGTCAGATTGGGAAAAAGTTGGCAAGGTTTTGCATTCTGAGCCTAGGAAAGATGTAGATGTTTTGCATGCTTGGCATTTGTGTCGGCATGCTGTAGAAATGTTTGGTCAGAAAGAAGATTCTGTTTCTTTCTTATCATCCCCTCCTTCTCAACATTCTACTACTGTGATTTTTTCCTCCATTGTCTGAAAAAGAAATTTCATCTTTTGATCTTAAATCAAAGTCTGAAATAACACCTTCTTCTGCTTCTTCTGACATTGTGATAAAGCCTCCTCCACCTCCTCCACCTCCTCCTATTTCCCCTCCTCTTTCTCTTCCTCCTATTCCTTATCCTTCTGCTAATATTCTTCCAAAGTCTGCTTTTCAGGAAATGGTAGAAAATTGTAAATCGGATGTTAATATTTCTGGAGAAGAGTTAGCTGAATTGTTGTCTGTGTGTCCGGTTCAATATCAACCAGGGCCACAACCAGGTCAGCAGATTGCTGAATGGGAAGGTTTGCAATTTCAGATTTTAAGGGAGTTAAAAAAGGCTATTTCTGATTATGGTATTACTGGAAATTTTACTAAAGATCTTTTGGAAGGAATTAAGAATGGCTATACCATGATTCTGCAAGATTGGAAACAATTGTTTAGAATGATTTTGACCTCTATGCAGTATGTTGTTTGGGAAAGTGAGTATTTGCGTCATTCTCAGGCAGCTGCTATAGGAAGTGGTGGAGTCTACACAGCAGAACAGTTGTTTGGATCAGGTCAGTTTGCAGATATTCCTAATCAGGTTTCACTTCCTCCTGCAACTTTGGCGGTAGTTTCTGAATGTGCATTCAGGGCTTTTCTCAAGGTTCCTCAAGCCGGAGAACCTAAAGTTAGCTTTTCTAACATACGCCAGGGAGTGAATGAACCTTATGCTGATTTTGTGGAGAGACTTTCAAAAGCTTTGCATCAACAGTTGGATAACCAGTAAGCAGCTGCAGAGTTGCTTCGTCAATTGGCTATTGAAAATGCTAATGTGGACTATAAATGTGCTTTGCAGCCTTTAAAAGCTACAAATCAATATACATTAGCAGACATGTTACGTGTTTGTCAGGATGTAGGTTCTCAATCATACAAAATGAATTTGTTGGCTGCAGCGATTTAAAAAGGGAGAAAGCCTCCAGGAAACTGTTTTAAATGTGGAAAATCAGGTCATTTTCAGAAAGATTGTCGTTCAACGCCAACTGGTGGTGAGCGTCCTGTGAAGAAGTGTCCTATTTGCAAGAAGGGTTTTCATTGGGCAAATCAGTGTAGATTTCGTTTGGGTTCGGGAAATGGCCAGGTGGGTGTGGCACCCACTGAGAAAACAAAGAGTGCCTTTCCCGTTGTGAGTCTTCCTCCCCCCTCTCTTGTTCCTCCTCCCTCTCTGGGGCCTCCTCAGCCACAGCAGGTAGTACTGGGATCGATTTAATTACTCAAGCTGATTTGGATTTTAAATTTCCTTTAGAAGTGAAATTGGTTGCTTCTCAATACACTGGTCCTCTTTCTTCTGGTTTGGTTGGCATAATCTTACCACGTTCTTCTGCTCATAAATTGGGATGTTTTGTGGTTCCAGGAGTTATTGATTCTGATTACACTAGAGTGATTCTTATGCAAATTTGGGTTAACATTCCACAATTTCTTCCTAAAGGATCTTCTGTAGCACAACTTCTTTTGCTTCCCTATAAGGTTCCTAACCCAGGTACTGGAAATCGTGGTGATTCTGGATTTGGTTCAACTCTTACTTCTATAGGACTCCTGTAGTCTATTAATTCTCATAAACCACTTCTTACTTTGTATCTTAATGAGCAACCGTTTCAGGGTTTGTTGGATACAGGAGCCGACGTTACTGTCATCTCCCTTTTACAGTGGCCTGTCCAATGGCCTAAACGTGATGTTAATTCCTTGTGGGGCATTGGTGGGTCTACAAATGCTTGGCAAAGCATTCATTCCATAGTCATCACAACCTCTGCTGGTAAGTCTGTATCCTTACATCCTTATATTTTAGATATTCATACTAATATTTGGGGTAGGGACCTTCTTTCTCTTCTTAATGCTCATTTGATTTTGGATGATGGGGCTTCCTCTTAAATGGCTTTGTTCTACACCTGTTTCGATTGAGCAATGGCCTCTATCTTCTGAAAAATTGATTGCTTTGCATTCCTTGGTACAGGAGCAATTGGCTGCTGGCCATATTGAACCTTCTACTAGTCCATGGAACACTCCTGTCTTTGTTATTAAAAAGAAAAGTGGAAAATTGAGATTTTTATCTGATCTTAGAAAAATAAATGAATGTATTCAACCAATGGGGCCTTTACAATGTGGTCTTCCTAATCCTAATTTAATCCCACAGTTTTATAAACTATTAGTTGTGGATTTGAAGGATAGTTTTTTCACTATTCCTTTACAGTTACAGGATAAAGAAAAAAGAGGTAACATGGTTTCGCTTACTGTCTCTTTTCTCTCTATTAAAAGGTTCCAAAAAACCTGGAGATTTGGTTTCACTTACTGTTTTGCAAAAGAAATGTCTCCAAGACATTCTAAATAAACTTAAATTGGGATACGTTGATAGAATTGTTTCTATAGCTAAGAAGTTATGGTTAGCAATTCTTCCTACATCACCTTTACCTACTGGATGTCTTTATTCTATTTTGGATGAAAAAGTGATTCATATTCATGAATGGTTGAATTTGTCTGCTTCTCCTCCTAGAAACATTTTTCCTTATCAACAGGCTTTAGAAGAATTGATTATGAAAGCACCACGAAGATCTTTGCAATTGATAGGTCATGACCTGGATGGAATAGCTTTCACTCGTACTAAACTTGAACATGAACATTTGATACTGTTTCTGATTCATATCAAATTGCTTTTTCACATTATCTTGGTGATATTCAATATTCTTTACCTAAAGATCCTAGAATAGTTATTACAAATACATTGAATCTTTCATTTTCTTCTATTTTTACTCGTTCTCCTCTTCCTGAAGCATTAACAATTTTCACAGACGGATCACCCACTCGTGGAATTGTGGTTTGGACGGATGGTCAACAATGGTTTTCTAAATTCACTTCTGTTCAGACATCTGCCCAACATTCTGAGTTGGCAGCTGTTATTTTGGCTCTGAGATTATTTTCTGATCAACCTATTAACTTGATTGTTGATACCAAATATGTTTTTCTTGCAATGCAATCTCTTCCTTATGCTTATTGTGCTGTTTCTCTTGACATTAATCTTTTGTCTTTATTTTTATCTTTAAAACATGTTTTGGAAGCACGTGTCTTTCCTTTATATGTTGAGCACATTAGGAGCCATTCTCCTTTTCAAAATCCTTTGATGGAAGGAAATAGACGAGCTGATGAGACTCTCAAAGAAGTTACAACTCTTTTTTCAGATCCTGTTGCTAGTCATTCATATTTTCATCAAAATGCTAAATCTTTGGCTAAACAATTTTCTGTTCCTATGTCTCAGGCTCGTGACATTATTCGAGGATGTACATCTTGTCAACAATTTGCTGTTCCTTTTTTATGGGAGTAAATCCTCGAGGAACAAAGGCTAATCAAATTTGGCAAATGGATGTCACACAATTTGCTATCTTTAAACCATACACTTATTTACATGCATCCATTGATACATATTCTCATTTTTTATGGGTCACTGCTGCTAGACATGAGCGCACTTTTGATGCAATGTCTCATTGTCTTTCTGCTTTTTCCGTGATGGGACGACCAATTCAATTAAAAACTGATAATGGTCCTGCGTATACTAGCAAGGACTTTAATTCTTTTTGTCAACAATGGAACATTCAATTGATACATGGAATTCCTTACAGTTCTCAAGGGCAAGCTATAATTGAGCGAGCTCATCGTACATTCAAAGCTACATTAACTAAATTGGTAAAATCTGAATCTGGTCCATTCAATTTGAGAAAAATTCAAAATTTGATCTCTATTGCTCTTTATGCATGGAATTACTTAACTTTTCTAGATTCCTTTTCAGACCTCCCAGTAAATTTACATTTTCATATTCAGGATCCTGTGGCACGTCCTTTGGTGCTCTTTCGTCAACTTCCTGATCCTGCTTGGCGTGGACCTACAAAACTTATAACCTGGGGACGGGGTTACACTACAGTTGAAGATTTGCAAACAAAGCAAGCTGTGTGGATTCCAGGCCGGTGTGTTCGTCCTTATCATGGAAAAACAAATGAAACATCCAAGGATGCAACGTCCTCCAATATTGCCTTGGAATCACCTTGAAGATCAACATCAATTGAAAAAATCCTTTTTTCTCATGTGTTGTTTTCTCTTTTTCGTTTTCTTTCCAGTTTCTACTCTCGGAAACAACTCTTGCTTTTCCTCTTAGTCCTAATCTTTGGATTCGTCATGCTCAATATATGTTTTTGATTCATGGTCATAATATAACTTTATATTATGAACCTCCTATGGCTCTTGGTCAAGTTGCTTTTATTCCTAATCTAATTAATTCTTCTGTTTTCATTGTTTCGCAACTTCAACATATTTCTTCTTCTTGGTTATTTTCTACTCCTCCAAATGAATTAAATTTAGTTAGATGGAAGTATATTCGCATTAACCAATTTACTAGAGGCTTATGTTTTTGATGTTATGCTCGTCATAATTGGCTTAATCAATGGTCTGATTACCAAAAGCTAAACGTATTTTAGATAAAGTAGGGAATTATAGTTATTGTACTCAGAAATATTGGTTATGGGGTACTATTAAAACATCACAAGGTCATAACACCATACTTGAAATGTATCCTGAAAATTTTCCTATTTTTCAAACTGTCTCTTCTAATACTGACACAGGTGGATCAATCTCTGCTGGATGGCAATTAAAAGATCCTGCGATGTGGTTTTTCTTTGACAAATATGCAACTAATGTACACCCTCAGAACTATCTATGTGCTGCCATTGGATATTTGTCATTACCTGTACAAGTGGGTGTTTATGGGAGTTTACCAACTAGAAAAAGACGTGCAGCTTTGGGATCAAAATGTTCTGATGAAGTTATTATTGATACTCAATTTTCTTCATTGCCTACTTTTGGACGTGCATTTGTTGGAGCAATAACTGGAACTATTTCTTTGGGATCATATCCAGGAATATTAGCTCAAGAAAATAGACATTCTATTTTAGGTCTCACATGCCGATTGGAGAAATCTATTAATGCTACTGCTGCAATTATTAGAGATTTGCAAAATGAAATTGAAGAACTTAATCAAGATTTAATTCAACAACGCTTTGCTATAGACTATTTGCTAGCTCGTCAAGGTGGATTTTGCACCTTAGTTGGTCAACGTGCTTGCGCTGTGCATTTTCATTCACTTAATAGAACTATTGAAGATGAATTAGCTAATTTACAAGCTTCTATAAAAAATAATGTACAGGATAGATTTTCTCCTTATGCTTGGTTAACTAAATGGTTACCTGATATTTCTTGGGTAAAACAATTGTTTTTCTATGGTGTGAACATAATCATATTACTTATACTTTGCTGTTGCTGTATGCAATGTGTTCCTTCATTTTTTGCCATGTTTCGCAAGTCTCCTGCACCTACTTTGAATGTGATTCAAATGCATGCTCTTGAAAAATCTCTTTTTTCGCCATTAAAAACAAAAAGCGAGGAAATGTAGGGTTTTTACAGTGAATCATCTGGATGGTCCTTAGAACTGAGGTTACACGTGTAAGTAGAAACTGCAACAATCTGCAGAAAATATTTGCCTGTCAGCTATTCTTTGCTCTTGCAGTGTTCCCAGGGATGTTCGAGGACACGGGATGATACAAAGTATAACCTGCAACATTTTATTCACTTATTTGATGATACTTGATTTACTTAGCTATTACAACGTGAACATTCTCACGAACACCAATGATGTAAGGACTAACCAATTATTGTGCCTTGGAGATTTGTTAGCCAATAATGAGATAATATGTAAAGCTCAAAGAAGCTGAAAACACTATAAGAATGATGTTTCATGATTAATAAGTTTGCTGTTGGTTCTCATGTTAATTCTGGATGCTCAATAAACTTTGGTTGATTCAGCTATCCGTGAGTGGACATTCCTTTCATCTTCAGCCTCGGGAACCCTAAAATGCTACACCTGGGTCTCTAAAATCAGAGATGATATGCTGGGGATTGTAAATGTACTGACAGAACATGTTTCTGGAATTGAAGATAGTCTAGAGGATCTTAATGAAGCCAATATTAATTTGACATCGAAAACAGAGGTGGTACAACAAAAAGTTGAAAATGCTGAAAAAGAAATTATTATGATACAGTACAGGCAAATGGAGCTGGCATTAAGAGTAGGGGGGTTGCGTGAAGATAAGCAGGAAAACCTGAAACAGATTTTTTCAGAAGCCTTTGATAGTCTGTTGGGAAGACCGGGGGCTAATTTTGACTGGCAAATTGATAAAGTTTATCGCGTCAATTTTTGGCTGGCAAAGCAGAAGCAACTCCCTCGAGACATTGTTATATATTTTACCACAAGAGAGCTCAGAAATGCGATATTACAAGAGTCTTATAAAACTAAGCTCCAAATTGGGGGTCAGGATTTGACTGTTTTGAAAGAGATACCACCTCAAATGTTAAGAGCCAGGAAAGATTATGCTTTTTTAGTTGAAGAGCTTAGAAATCGTCAGATACAGTACAGATGGGACGCACCATTTGGCATTATACTCACATTTGATAGGCAAAGATACCGTCTCAACTCAGTATGGAAAACTCGAGATTTTTATCACAATATTTTGAAGGCTGGACATCCTGCACCATCTTGACCCAGAGAAAGACCACAAGAAGGACAAGATAGACAGCAAACCACACAATTACCAGATAAGATGGATCATTTCTCTCTCCTAGAAGCGCAAGGAGCTATGGAACAAAGACCAAGCTGTATGATTACCAGACAAATTACCAGACAACAAGCCAAATCACAACAACTTCAACCATCACCTGCTATCGGTCAAGAAGCTACAGTAACCAGTCCAGAAGCAGTGGGAGGAGCCAGGCCAAAGGTTAAACAGGCTATGCAGAAGGCTCTAAAAAAGCTTCAGGAAACCAAAGATGACAATTAAGATTGTAACATGGAATGTCAATGGATTGAACTCTCCACAGAAGAGAAAGAAAATATTTCACTATCTTAAACAGTTCAAGAATGATATAATTTGTTTGCAAGAAACTCATATTAAATCAACCGATCAAAAATATTTGATTAATCCAAGACTTGGTCAACATTTTGTAGCTACTGCTATGGAAAAGAAAAATGGTATAGTTATATACTTAAGAAAAGATATGAAAGCTGAATTAATTGAAGCAGATCCCCATGGAAGATACATCGCGTTAGATTTGATCTTAGAAGGGAAAAAGACATTGATCTTGGGAATTTATGCTCCTAAACAACAAGATGGATTCTATAGAAATCTTCATGCTAAATTAGTACAGTGGTATTATAGGTCTTGCATACTATTGGGTGACTGGAATGGTGTTATAGATACTAAGAGAGATAAGAAAGTTTCTCACCCAAACACTCAGATGTGAGCAAAGTTACCTAAATCCTTTTTCAATATGATGGATGACTTTGAACTGAGAGATATCTGGTGAGAAAGAAATGCTGAAGAATATGACTTTACCTTCTTTTCTGATAGGCATCAATTCTTTTCTAGGATTGATTTTATATTAACTACTAATGATTTGCTTTCCAGGGTGAAGAAGAGAAAGATTGCGGCTAGAGTTTTTTTGGATCATAACCCAGTTTGGATGGAGTTGGGAGGGGTGATACAGGCAAGAAGTTCTTGGAGATTGAATGAAAACTTATTTAGATATGAAAAGTATATCAATGATTGTAAAAAAATTGCTAACAGAATACTTTGTTTTTAATATGAATAAGGGTACACCTATGGAATTCGTATGGGATGCAAGCAAAGCGTATATGAGAGGAGTGTTGATAAATATAAATAAATCACATAGACATAAACAAGGGGTAAAACGAACAGAATTGGAAGATGAAATTAGGAGGAAAGAGCTGGAGTTAACATTAAACCCAGGGGATACAAAGGTTAAGGAAGCAATTACTATATTAAAGGCTCAATTTAATATGTTGATTTCTGATCAGGTAGCTACTAGTTTGTCATATGCAAAACACAATACTTTCTGCAATGCAAATAAACCGGGCAGATGGTTAGCTTATAAGATTAAGAAAAAACGGAATTCCCTCTACAGAGGGAAGGAGGTGTTCCAACAGCATTCCAGGAATTTTTTGCAGAGTTGTATAAGGGGGATAAAATTAATGGTCTAGATATAGAGAGATATTTAGATAAAGAGAAAATACCCTTAGTTAAAGAAGAGCACAGGGAAAAATTGAATCAACCAATAACTTCGGGGGAAATTTTACAGGTAATTAAGCAGTTAAAGGCAGGGAAGGCTTGACAGTGGCTTACTATAAAAATCTACAGTTAGAAATGGTAGAACCTCTTAGAGAATTATTTAATAAGATTCAAACGGAAGGTAAGGTGCCTCCATCTTGGAAGACAGCTTTTATATCTCTGATACCCAAAGAAGATCAAGATATTACTCAACCAAAAAACTATAGACCTATCTCATTACTTAATGTAGATTATAAAATCTTTACTAAAATACTAGCAAACAGGTTAATGTTGGTTGTTCAACAATTGATATACACTGACCAAACAGATTTTATTCAAGGGATACAAATGAAAAGTAATGTAAGATTAATTATTAATGCATTAGAATATTTGGGAAAGAACAATCAAATTCCTGCTGCGTTCATATTTCTGGATGCTGAGAAAGCCTTTGATCAAGTTAATTGGCAATTCCTGCTAAAGACATTGCAAAAAATGCAAATAGGAGAATGTTTTTTACAATCAATCAAAGCAATATATCAACAGCAAATGGTTCAAATCATAGTCAATGAAAGTTTAACAGACTCTTTTCAAATTGAAAAAGGTACAAGACAGGGCTGTCCCTTGTCCCCACTATTGTTTATTATAACTTTGGAAGTATTGTTAAATAAAATATAGGGCTTGGAGGGTCTAAAAGGAATTAAGATTAGGCAGCAAGAATACAGAATGTGTGCTTTTGCGGATGATCTGGTTATAATATTGGATCAACCGCAGGAATCTAGTATCCTAATGCAGTGTTTTTCAACCACTGTGCCGTGGCACACTAGTGTGCCGTGACATAGTGTAAGGTGTGCCGTGGGAAAAACATCTTATATAAAGTCAATATAGGAACAGAGTTAATTTTTTAAAACATTTTCTAATGGTGGTGTGCCTCGTGATTTTTTTCATGAAAAAAGTGTGCTTTTGCACAAAAAAGGTTGAAAAACACTGTCCTAATGAATACAATTAATCAATATGGTCAAGTGTCTGGTTTTAAAATAAATTTAGGGAAAACAAAAATATTAGCCATAAATATGAATACTAAACAAAAGGAAGAACTAGGAGGAATGTTAGGATGTGAGATAGTCAAAAAGGTCAAATATCTCGGAGTTAATATCTCAATCTCAAATGGGAAATTATATAAGTATAATTATGAACCACTCTGGCATAGTATCCAGATAGAGATGAAAAAATGGAATAAGTTGCACTTATCTTTGTTGGAAAGAATAGCGGCAGTGAAAATGAATATCTTACCAAAAATTTTATTTCTTTTCCAAATGTTACCTATACTTTAAAAAGATGCGAATCTTTTAGAATGGCAGAAGGGTATCAATAAATTTGTATGGGCAGGAAAGAAACCGAGAGTAAAGCTGAAAATAATGCAAGATGTACGTGAGAGGGGAGGTTTGAAACTACCCAATCTAAAACTATATTATGATGCAGTGGCATTATCCGTAATCAGTGATTGGATCGATTTAACCAATGATAGGATACTGAATATTGAGGGACATGACTTGGTATATGGTTGGCATGCTTACCTGTTATTTAACAAAAAACTGGATAAAAATTTTAAAAGTCATATTTTAAGAAATGCTTTATTGCGGGTGTGGAAAAAATATCAACATAATCTAAATGACAAGATACCCATGTGGGCAATTCCTAGACATGCAATTGAAAATATGAATATAGCACAAAAACAGGATAGAATTACTTACAGACAGCTTCTCACCTTGGAAAGGGGGATATTACAACTAAAATCTTTAGAGGTATTAAAAGAGGAGAAGGTAGTTCAAACATGGTTCCAGTATGGGCAATTACAGGCCAGGTGAAAAATAGACCAAAAATTGGTTTTATCCAAGTTGAGGATAATCTATTTAAACAAATAAGAGCTCAAAGCTTAAGGCATATAAAGAGGATATATAATGTATTAATACATATGGATTCGGAAACAGAATTAGTTAAAGACTGCATGATAAAGTGGGCTCAAAATATTGAAGAACCAATAATGTTGGATACGTGGGAAAGAATTTGGGTAAGAAATGTGAAATTTACACAAGCCCAAAACCTGAGAGAAAATTTCTACAAGATGTTCTATAGATGGCATTTAGATCCTAAAAAATTGGCCTCGATGTATTCAAATTTACAACCCAAATGTTGGAGATGTGGTTCTCTTGATGCTACATATTTTCATATATGGTGGACTTGCCAAAAGGTTAAGGCATTTTGGATAAAAATATGGTGGATTATACAAAATATTCTTTAAAAAAGGATAAGATTTACTCCTCAGTTATTTTTGTTAGGTATAATTACTGATTGTACAGTGGTAGAGGTTAATCTGATTTTGCATTTAATAATGGCAGCAAGACTGTTGGTGGTGCAATACTGGAAGAAGGAAGATTTGCCTACAATCCAAGAATGGACACTGAAAGTCACAAATTTAGCTGAGATGGTGAAAATATCTGCATATCTTAAAGTCCATTCAAATGCGAGATACAAACGAGACTGGAAAAAATGGATTGATTATATACAAAATAAATATGGAACTAAGAAATTCCAGATAGCCTATGCTTAAGACTAGGAATGATTTGAACTGTTTAAAGTTAATTTAGCAAGGAGGAGCTAAGTTCAATGTAAAGAGGTCATTAATTTCTTACTTCTATTTTTTATCAATATATCTTAGACTGTGGTTGTTAAATATCTATACCGTGTATGGGTTCTGGGAAGTCGGGGGGGGTAGGTTGTGGGGGCTCGGGGGGGAGGGTGGGGGGAACTATTCCAGGTTTGATTTTAAAGTAGTATGATTGCACATGTATATTGTTTTCTCTTACAACATGATATTCTCTATGTAATAATATACATGTGATTATATATTATGGAAATGAAAATAAAATATTCTTAAACACTTGATCATACCAATGAAATCAATATTGCACCTGTATAGGTCAGAAGTTCTTCATCCAGTGAGACAACCATATAATATCTATTATCTAGATATAAACCGACAGATCTATAATTGATATGAACATTTGGAATTTGTAATCCATCCACATCACAATGGCTTTGGCAAAACTTCACCTACCACCCTTGTGAGTATAAGCAGAAAGTGTTTGGAGTCATTCCTACTCTGGAAATTCTGGAAAGGTTTGGCTACATTTGGCATGTGTTATCTGATAATGTGATGGAAACCTCTTCTTGATATCCACCTTACTTGTGTGGCCTTTAGAAAAACATTATCACATTCTGCCAGACGTTAAGCAGAATTAGGTCTAACATGATGCATCTTTTCTCATCAGCAGTCTAGAAGCAACTGCAGACAAAGTTCTCAATTCTTGAGGTTTGAAGGTACCATGTTGACATCACTAACCCTTTCTCTGCTGTTTCTTTAAATGATTTTGGTGCTGTGTAGTCCACACTATGAATGAATTCAGTGCATTTCTTTACAATTACATATTGTCATAGATAATGCTGGTTGCATCCTCTTTATGAGCAATAAAAGTTAAGTAAGAAAATGAGCAATTGAATATGTATGTTGATAATCTTGCATGGTTGTACAATACAATGTCCAGTGTTGAGTTCAACTACCATAGGATCAATGCCATAAATCCATCTGGAAGTCATTGGAGAACAAGTATTTCCCCTAAATATAAACAAATATCAGCCCCAAAGTCCAGTGAGTCTTGAAATATCCATTTTGTTCCATTTACTTCAGCTGCATCATTGTAATGATTTAACAAACAAAGCACTAAATTATGTATGCCTCACTGAATAATTCTGGTGTATTTTTGTACACTGTCTTATCAAAGTTTTCTGATTCCCAAAAATGTAAAGACATTAAATTATTGATTTGTGCATCTTGAAAAGCCTTTCTTGTACTCCTTGTTTAAAACTGTTATCAATAGTATTAAGCTGTTTTTGTCAATAGCCATATTGAGTAGGATATTGTCCTTGATTATAGCTTCCTTTTCATGACAGCAAAGGCTTTTTCAAACATTGCTGAATTCACTTCACATGAAATACTTTGCTGTTTGGGGACTTTGGTACAGAAATCTATAAAATAACAGCAATACCTGGCAGTTAGCTCATATAATAGATTCAGTTTATACAATATACATCCAATATCTTCTTAAAAACCTCCAGTTTTGGAGCATTTACAACTTCTGGAGGCAAGTCGTTCCACTGATTAATTGTTTAAACTGTCAGAAAATGTATCCTTAGTTCTAGGCTCCTTCTCTCCTTGATTAGTTTCCATCCTTTGCTTCTTGTCCTGCCCTCAGGTGCTTTAGAGAATAGCTTGACTCCCTCTTCTTTGTGGCAGGCCCTGAGATATTGGAGCACTGCTATCATGTCTCCCCTAGTCCTTCTTTTCATTAAACTAGACATATCCAAGGGTTTTTTTTTGTTTGTTTGGTTTTTTTTGTTTTCTTTCTTCAAACATTTCATTTCATTTTCATTTTCCTTTAAACAATCACTTAAATACTGTGCAGTTAAAAAAAAAGCAATAAACACAACTCATAACACTTCTATCCTTCATAGACCCTTTCTTCTACCCCTCCAACTTTCATTTCTCCCCTCCGACAATTCCCTCTTCTACTTCCCCTCCCCCTCAACCATTCTTTTCTCCCCTTCCCACCATCTCACCCTCCTTACATTCCCTTCTCACTCCCTCTTAATTCCTCCCTCTTCTTTCCCTCTACTCCTCACTTCGGTGTATTTTTACTATTCATTGGTCTGTTCGTTTTGTAATTTACACTAAAATTATAAGAAAGAAAAAAATTTAAGGGAAAGAAAAAAAAGAAAGAAAAAAAAGCAACAGTATCCAAGTGCATTCATTGTTTTAAAAATTGAATCTATATTTTGCTGTCCACGAATTATGGCAATAAATTTTTTGGATCTGCCAATCAAAGTTGAGTCCCGGACTGAAAGCCTCAAAAAAGGTCTGCTTCAAATTCTCCTGTTCGTTTTCACGCAATCCCCTAACTCTTATTGCAAACGCAGTCTTTTCATAATTTGTTATAACAAGTTGTCTCTCTGCCTTTTCAACTTCCTGTTGCAACTTTTCCATTTTAGATGTCAGATTAAAATTGTCTTGTTCCAAAAGTTCCAATTTATCCTCCATTCCTGCAATGCAATCTGTCATCACGGTTATAATTCCGATGGTATCCTTCCTTGTTTGGGCAATCTTAGCATCAAGTTTATCACATAGTTCCGAAATAAATTGCATTATTTCCTCTCTAAATTCTCTGAGAGTTTCAAAAAGAAATTCTTTCATTAACAGATCTCCAGTAGGGGGCGTAGAAGGCAAAGACTGTGGCTTTATAGCGATTGCTTGGGATGTATTGTTAAGAAAACGCTTAGAATTTTTGACTTGGGAGCCATTATAAAAGAACAAAAGCGAACAAACAAAGTCTCTGCACACCTTGATTTGCAATAAAATACTTTGAGTAAACTTTGGCAATTAGTAAAGAGAAGTCTTCAGAAAAACAGGGCTGATTAAATATATCAACTGCGAAGGCTATAAAATCGCCATTTTGAAAAACAATTAAACAAAGGAGTTTTTTGTAAGATTGAAGCTGGTATTTTAAATAGTAATAAACAAAAAAGGTTTTCAGGAATGGTCACTGCCCGGACCGATTTTAAATAGCTTAAATTTGTTCTGGGGGGGAGGACGACCTGCCTTGGGCTGAAAAAAAAACAGCTGAAAAGATCTGGCTGGAGTAAAAAAAAAAAAGCTCAGCTTTGTGTTGAACCTCTTCTTCGTTCACAGCGAAAAACAAAAGGCTGTGAATTTCAAAGAGATTCTAACGACTGAGCTCCTCCCTGCCCCTTTCTGCCTAAAAGGGGAGATATCTATAGATCTTTTAGATATACAGACCAGAACTCTGAGGGGAGCTCCGTTGAGCCCCCGACGACGACACTCCTCCCCCGGAAGTCAACGTTTTTTTTCTATGTAGAGGTTCCACAAGACCTACCATAAATATTGTCCTTGATCCAAAACAGATTGTGTATTGTGCCTTCTTTCTTCTCTACTTTTAAATGGTTCTCTTTTAAAACATTGAAATTATTTTTGTGGTAGCGCAGTTAGCTAGATGTTTAGACTTCATTTGGAATTTTTTCCACTTCTTCAGTGTTTCCCAAGGATCTGGAAAAGGCATGTATGTATTGTTGAATACGTTGAACAAATTGTTGAACAATAACAATAAGTTATTATTTTAGAAGGTAAGTTGTTCCTAATAAAGCTGCATTTTATTATGGTAAGTTGGGCAGTAAGTCAAATGTGTATTTGACATTTTATCCACTTATTGACTTCTTTCCAAGAAACTGGGATAGTCATTATTCGATAGTGTTATCATCACAGCATGTAAGTTATTCTAAGAAAAGTTGCCTTTTGAAATTTACTGATAAGATTTTGTTCAATGCTGATGGTGGTGTGCAGGCCAATGATATTTGCAGGTATTCTAATGTATTATTGCTGTTTTGTCATTTCTTTGTTTATAATCAGCCTGTGTGATCATCTTGGCACAGCTAGCTAGGTGACTGTTTCTTCAGCTTTTTTTTTTTTTTTTTTTTGCAAAGGCAGTATTTGCTTTCTTTGCTGTCTTCTACTTTCTGGTTTTGTATGCTTTTGTTCTTAAGACTTGATCTTGTGCTCCCAGAATTAGCCCCTTTGTCTCTGTCTTCAAGTTTGCTTCCCTTAGCCATCACCAGGTCGTTGTTTTCAGTTTTGCTTGCTATTTTTTTTTAAATGTAGGCCAGTTTGGTCTCTCCAGTACATTAAAAAAAAAATTCTATTTCCTACTAGATCTATTCCCTTTATGACCAGCTAGGGTTCTTGCTTTTTCTAAGATTTTTTCCCTCTAAAATCTAAACATTAATTCATTTAATCTTATATTTTTAGAGTCTCTTTAGTAATATTTCTCATAAGGGACCCATGTTTAAACCATTACATCTTCAGAAAGCACCAGAGAAAATTCCAAACTGAAAACTTGGAGACTCACCAAGGCAATATATGTGGTATTGATGTAAAGGGACCACAAGCATAAACAGTTGTCTATTTTCATACTGACCATATAGCTTAATTCTTTCTATGTGTTTTAAAAGCAATATTCTAAAGTCAGAGTACCAATAATGACGAATTGTTCTAATTGTCAGGAAATTTCTCCTTAGTTCTAGGTGGTTTCTCTCCTTGATTAGTTTCCATCCATTGCTTCTTGTCTTGTCTTCAGGTGCTTCCACAGAGTTAGTAGGTGATTTCAGCTTCCAGCAATGTTTTATTGATGCCTACTTTGGAGGCATCAAAGAAAATTGAAATGCCAACCTCTAGCTATGGGTGCATTCAAATGTTTGACCAGGATCTCAATCAAATAAAAAACATCACCAGGAATCTATTTTTCATTAATGCCTGATGTACAAGATATACTATTCTAGAAATAAAATGTGTTACATAGTCCTCGCACTTACGAATGACAGCTCGGCAGCAGCCAGGCGTGTCTTAGCCAATCAGACGCGCCTGTCAGTTGCCGAGCTGTCAAGCACGAGTCAGCCATGAGTCAGCTGGGTATAAAAGGCAGTACAACTCCAACGGCTATCTGATCTACCACATAACTGCGGAAGCTATCCGGTCTACCATTACTTACTAACCGATCTACCGCGCACAGCTACAAGCCTGTCCGGTCTACTGCATTTGTTACTGTTACAACGTTCTTGTTATTAAAACGGTTACTGTTACCTTCGAGCCTCTGTCCTTCCTTATTGAAGATCTAATACTGGCGACGAGGACTGGGGAAAATCTGTAACCAGAAGACAAGCAACGTTACAACCGTTATTCACTTCATCGCGTCCTCTGCAATTTAGCTACAGCGCTTCAGACAATCCTGATGGCTGGCATGCCAGTTTTTGCCCCTTTCGAAGTCGGCGGGGAAACATGGGAAGCGTTTCTCAAAAGATTCGAGTGCTTCTTAATTGCTAACAATCGCCAAGGATACTCCCAAGTGAGGAAATGCGGCTTCTTTTTAACAGCTTGTGGGCCAGAAATGTTCGCTACTGCAAGATCATTCGCTGCCCCGAGAGCCGTGTACGATCTCTCATGGCAGGAATTAACAGATGGCCTGCAGGCTTACTATGCTCCGACCCCTTCGCAAATCGCTTGGCGGTTCGCATACCGCAGGCGAGTGCAGAAGCCCGCAGAAACGGTCAATCAGTTCCTGCAGGCTCTGCGAGTTGCCGCGGCACAATGTGATTTTCCGGACCTGGAAGCTAACTTGGCAGAGCAATTTGTGTACGGGCTAAAAGACATTTTTTTAAGGCGTAGATTACTGGGAAAACCAAAAGTCACCCTTGTCTACGCGATTGATGAAGCTCGAGCCACCGAGCTGGCTGATTCCTCATCTTCAGAAATCAAACGCTACCTTTCCCAGATGTCCGTTAGTGGCAGTTTATCCGCCACTCAGAACGCTCATGCCTTACCTGCGCTACCAGCTCTTGAGCCACCTCCACTTCAACAACCCTCATACATAACCAACCTAATTGATGAATTAGCTCCACTGCCAGACCACCTAAGACAAGGTCAAGTGGACAGGCTGGGTGCTTTTCCTCGTCGGCAACAGCCTCAGCAAGCTCAAGCTGTCAGCCGTCCCCCTACAACTTCCTCCGTTTGCCTTGGCTGCGGCGACGTGCATCCCCGGTCTACCTGCCCCTTTAAGGCAGCGGTTTGCCGCCGCTGCGGAAAGAAGGGACATCTCGCCCAGGTCTGCCGAGCGTCCCTGCCTGCTCCTGCTGTTCCTTACGGACCACCTCCTCCTCTGAAGAATTCTCAATCCCGCAAGTCACTTCAGCGCCAAGATGACTGCTACAACATTACTGAGGCCACCACTCCGCTTCCGGAGATAACTGTCAACCTGGCCTCAGAGGGTACGGAAAAAATCAACATCACCTTAGCCATTGAAGGAACACCTTGCCAAATGGAGGTCGATTCTGGCTCCTCCAAATCTCTCCTGTCTTGGGACAATTTTTCTAAACTCTGCCCTAATGTCCAACGGTTCCAACTATTACCCCCCGACGCTATCCTGAAAGACTACCAAGGCTCTCATATTCCCATTCTGGGTTCTTACGCTCTACGGGTTGCCTATGGCACTCACGCTGCTGTATTACCAGCCCTAATAGTGCTAAAACCCTTACCCTCCATTTTGGGACTAGATTGGTTTGCTCCCTTAGGTCTATCCCTTCATGGAATCCATTCCACAGCGGACACGCCCCCTCCCGATGTGGCAGCAGTCCTAACGGACTATGCTGACATTTTTGATGGCCAGCTAGGTCACTATAAGGGCAGCCCCATTTCCCTTAACTTGGATCCCCAGGTTGCTCCAATCAGGCTGAAGGCCCGCAGGGTGCCTTTTGCCTTGAGGCCAAAGGTTGACGCCGAGCTTGATAAGCTTGTGGCGCAGGGCATACTGGAGCCCGTTGACCATTCACGTTGGGAAACCCCCATAGTGATTCCAGTGAAGGCCGACGGCTCCATTAGGATCTGCGCTGACTACAAGTCGACGATCAACCTTGGCCTCCAGGCAAACCCCTATTCAGTCCCTGTAGTACAGCACCTGCTCCACTCATTGGGGCAGGGCTGTATTTTCGCCAAACTGGATATGGCGCAGGCCTACCAGCAGCTTCCTGTGGATGACAATGCGGCGGCTGCCCAAACCATCGTCACCCACCGGGGGGCTTTCCGTTGTCGCCGCCTTCAATTTGGCGTATCCGTTGCCCCGGGGATCTTCCAGAGCCTCATGGAGTGATTGCTCCATGGGCTCCCTGGTGTGGTCCCATACTTTGATGACATCCTGATCGCTGCAAACAGCCGCTCAGACCTCATCAAAGTTTTACGGAAGGTCCTCGACCGTTTCAGGGGCATGGGATTAAAATTAAAACGCAGCAAATGCTTCTTTGCTGTGCCACAGGTGGACTTCCTGGGCTTCTCAATTGATGCCCAGGGAATCCACCCCACCCCTTCGAAACTAGCCGCCATCAGGAACGCTCCCACTCCAACCTCAAAGGCGCAGCTGCAAGCGTTCCTGGGCCTTTTGAATTTCTACGTGCCATTTATCCCCCACAAGGCATCACTAGCCAAGCCGCTACATCGGTTGCTCGACCGATCCGCGGCCTGGCAATGGGGCAGCCGCGAAGCGCATGCGTTCGTGGCTGTCAAATCCCTGCTGACGTCAGAGGCAGTCTTAGTGCAATACAGCGACAAGATGCCCCTGACTTTGGCTTGTGATGCCTCCCCTGTGGGTTTGGGGGCTGTTCTGAGCCATGTCCTGCCCAACGGCTCAGAAGCTCCCATAGCTTTTTACTCCCAGACACTGTCCTCTGCCGAGAGGAACTACAGCCAGATAGACAAGGAGGCTCTGGCTGCAGTGTTCGGGGTTAAAAAGTTCCATGATTACCTATACGGGCGGCATTTTACTCTATACACCGATCACAAGCCACTCCTTGGGCTTCTGGCCGGTGATAGGCCGACCCCTCCTATCCTGTCTCCTAGGATGACCCGCTGGACGGAGTTCTTAGCGGCGTACTCATACGCCCTGTGCTACCGTCCAGGCAAGCAACTAGGGCATGCAGATGCCCTTAGTCGCTGCCCCCTTCCTGACAAGGAAATCCAATAGGTTCCTTGCCGTTCCGTCCTGGCTATCGCACAGTTGGAATTACCCCTATCTTCAACGGATGTGGCCACTCACTCTCGGTCTGACCCAGTCTTATCTCAGATAATGAATTGGATCCTGAGAGGATGGCCTACTGCTGCTATACCTCCGGAATGCAGACCATTTAAGACCAGACAACTAGAGCTGTCACTTCATTCCGGGTGCCTGCTGTGGGGTGACCGTGTGGTCATCCCATCGGTCCTCCAGCAACAAATATTACAACGGCTTCACGAAAACCATCCCGGAATAGGACGAATGAAAGCTCTAGCTAGGAGTTTTGTTTGGTGGCCAGGCTTAGTTGCGGAAATCGAAGCCTGGGTCGCCAAATGCGAACCCTGTCAGCAGTCCCGGCCATCTCCCCCCTCCTCTCCCTCCCGGGAGTGGGAGATGCCCCGTGGACCATGGTTCCGAATCCATTTAGATTTTGCGGGCCCATTCCACGGACAGGTTTTCTTGGTGGTTGTAGATGCGTACTCTCGATGGGTGGAAGTATTGCTTATGCACTCCACCACAGCCACAGCCGACAGATGCTCCTTGAGGAGCATCCGGCGACTTCAGCTAGTGCAGAACGCAGCCGCGCGAGTGATTGCGGGTGCACCCCGATTCACCCGCATAACACCTATCCTCCGCGAGCTGCGCTGGCTACCTGTCGATCTCCGGATGCGCTTCAAGGTGCTATTAATCACCCATAAAGCCCTACATGGCAGTGGATCTGGATACTTGAGAGACCGCCTTCTGCCAATTACATCCCTGCGACCGATAAGATCCCATAGATTAGGCCTCCTCCATATCCCATCGGCCAGCCAGTGTCGGCTGGCAACTACAAGGAGGAGGGCCTTCTCAGCAGTAGCCCCGACCCTTTGGAACGAGCTCCCCGTGGAGATTCGTACCCTCTCCACCGTCCAAGCCTTCCGCATAGCCTTGAAGAACTGGCTCGCCCGTCAGGCCTGGGGATAAGGATAGTTACCCCTCCCGAATGATGAATGTATGTTGCTTACTATTTTATTATATGTTTCTATCTTAATGTCTGTATTCCCCCTTCCCGGTTTTGTGTGAGCCGCCCTGAGTCCCCTCAGAGAAAAGGGCGGCCTACAAATACTAATAATAATAATAATAATAATAACAATAATAATAATAATAATAATAATAATAATACTGTGCGAGCCTTGCGACGTTTGTTCGCAACCCATGGGTTGCCGGACACAGTAGTATCCGACAACAGCCCGCAATTCACATCTACAACCTTCCAAACTTTCCTCACCGAGCTAGGGGTCCGCCATGCGCTGGTTGCCCCTTACCATCCGACCAGCAATGGCCGGGCGGAAAGGGCGGTTCGATCGTCCAAGGAGGCTTTGGGGCGATTGAACCGAGGTGACTGGCAGGCAAGGGTGGATGCGTACTTAATGGCACAGCACTCCACACCTTGCCCCCTGACACAGAAAAGGCCCGCGGAGCTGCTGATGGGCAGGCGCCTGCGGACCACCCTGGATAGATTGCATCCCCTCTATTCAGGGGTTCAGTCTGGCAACCTGGGGCATCCAACACCCTCCCGCTCTTTCAACCCTGGGGATTTGGTCTGGGCTTGGAACTATGGAGGGGAGAATAGATGGGTCCCTGCCACCATAACAGAAGTAACAGGACCCGTTTCCTACAGGGCAAGAATTTCCAATGGGACTATCTGGAGGAGGCACTTGGATCAACTAAGACACCGACATAACTCCGAAGCTTCGTCTCAAGCCGACACGCAAGGGTCTGACATAGGCGCAGCTCAGCCAGCCCTGGTTCCGCAACTTTGACCAAACGTTGACATTCCTCCAGCCTTCCCAAATTCAGGCCAGCCTATCCTTCCATCAAGGGTAGCAAACCCTGATCATGCATCTGTTGTTCCTCAAGCCGAGCCCGCAATTCCCCGTCAGTTTAGTGTAGGTCACTATGGACCTAACCCTTGGAACTCACAGGCCGCCTACCGGCCTATATGCAATCCACCACCATCCTCGGCCGCGCCCCCTTCGCCCAGCTTACCTTCCATTAGAAGTTATCCAGTCACACATAACGGCCCTTCTGATGTCACCTAGAGCTCTACTCCCCGAAGGGAGGAGCTCAGACAGGGACATCCTTCAAAAGATCCACCTGCAGTACAACTGCAGTCGGGGCGTGTCCGCCGTTCACCAGCGTATCTCGATGATTACATGTGCGCAAGTCTAACGCATGCGCACAGCTGGGGGGGAAGAAGTGTTACATAGTCCTCGCACTTACGAATGACAGCTCAGCAGCAGCCAGGCGCGTCTTAGCCAATCAGACGCGCCTGTCAGTTGCCGAGCTGTCAAGCGTGAGTCAGCCGCGAGTCAGCTGGGTATAAAAGGCAGCACAACTCCAACGGCTATCCGATCTACCACATAACTGCGGAAGCTATCTGGTCTACCGTTACTCACTAACCGATCTACCGCACACAGCTACAAGCCTGTCCGGTCTACTGCATTTGTTACTGTTACAATGTTCTTGTTATTAAAACGGTTACTGTTACCTTCGAGCCTCTGTCCTTCCTTATTGAAGATCTAATAAAATGAATCCTCATTTCCAAATTATTCAAATACTAATAGCTCTTAACTAAATTATATCAATTTTGTTATTAGAAATGAAAATTGATAAATGAAAGAATAGTGAACTCAGACTGACAGTTACTTCAGGTAATAAAAATTACCTCAGCCAGGGAAATTTGATCATTTATTTTATCACATGAAGCAGTAATAAAAAGATTGGTACTTCTGGTGGAATAACAATGAGTTGAATTACAGATTCTGTCTTATATCTGTTTTATTACTTAATTGAAAGTAAAAACAAAACAAAACCATCTGCTGTTTTTTTAAATTACTGCTTTGGGATATATTTCAACTAATAATTAGAAGTTTGAGGAAATAGACAAAACATGTTAAAAAGAAGAGGCAAAAGGCTCAAGGTCTGAGGCATCCCACATTGCAGGGGCCTAGGGTTTGACCTCTCCCCTTTACCAACACTGACTAAAACCAGTTGCAGAGAACAGAGGATGGAGACTCATCGTAACACAGTGCCTTCCATTTCCAACCCCCCAAGTGAGTTTTTGATGGTATCAAAAGCTGCCGAATAGGCCAGAATGGTTGCACCACCTGCATCCCAAGCTCTTCAAAAGTTATTGACAAGTGCAACCAGTGCTATTTCAGTGTTATGCTCTCGCTGAACTCAGAAAGAAAGGGCCCTTATTTACATGAAAAAGGCAGTCGTACTTTTTGGCAACAGAACCCATCCTAACTCATACTTATTGTAACCTGGTATTTTTAGCCTAAGGTGACCAGACGTCCCGCTTTTGGCGGGACACCCCCGCCTTTTGATGCATATTCCTGCGTCCCGCCCGCTTTTTAAAAAGGCACGCTTTTTTTGGCGCGTGCAGCTCCCGCCCATCAGCTGCTGGGCTGGCTCATCATTTAGTTCTATGCTACCTACAAATTTAAGCCAGCCCAGCCTGCCGCTCATTGATTTGATTGGCTGGACTCCAGCCAATCAGTGAGCTGGCCAACCAGCTCACTGATTGGCTGGACTCCTTAGCTGAGGGCGAATGCGCGAGTTTCCATTTTTATTTCGTCTTTCTTTCTTGTTGGGGTTGCAGCTGCTGCGCTTACTCACTGGTGGTGAGTAAATAAATAAATAATGTATATTTTATTCTGATTTTATTGTCTTATTGTCTCGGTCACGGACGGAGCTTTGTGGCGGCGCCTGTGCTGTGCGCTTGCCTTCCTGGCTTCCCAGCGACCATGCCGCAAGTCTGCGAGGTGTGGTCGCGTCCCGCCGCCCTCCCCTGCGGCTCTCCTGCCGCAGAGTCCGTTTTTCAGCCTTGCTGCCCTTGCAGACAACTTTCACTCGCTTCCGCAGCTCTCTCGCCGCCCGGCAGAAGCCACGTGGAAGTTCTCTGGGCGAGGTGAAAAACAGCTGCCGCCCCGCTTGCCCTCCCTGGCTGGGCTGGCTTAAATTTGTAGGTAGCCTGGTAGCATAACGAAACGATAAGCCAGTCTGCTTATCATCAGCTGCTAGCTAGCTCGCTGGGCTGGCTCATCGTTTCGTTCTATGCTACCTACAAATTTAAGCCAGCCCAGCTTCCCTCTCACTAATTTGATTGGCCTGGACTCCAGCCAATCAGTGAGCTGGCTGGGATGGAAAATTTTCAGCACGCCACATGCTGAAAATTTTCCATTCCAACCAGCTCACTGATTGGCTGGACTCCTTAGCTGAGGGCACATGCGCGAGTTTCCATTTTATTTCGTCTTTCTTTCTTGTTGGGGTTGCAGCTGCTGCGCTTACTCACTGGTGGTGAGTAAATAAATAAATAATGTATTATTTTATTCTGATAATTTTATTGTAATTTTATTATAATTTAATTTTATTTAAGGAGAGAGGAGGAGAGGGGGAAAACACCGGCGTTGCTGGTCGCCGCGTGCTCCCTCGCTCGGGGCGGAGAGAGGGGGAGGGGGGGGAAAACACCGGCGTTGCTGGTCGCCGCGCGCTCCCTCGCTCGGGGCAGAGAGAGGAGGAGGGGGGGGAAAACACCGGCGTTGCTGGTCGCCGCATGCTCCCTCGCTCGGGGCGGAGAGAGGAGGAGGGGGGGAAACACCGGCGTTGCTGGTCGCCGCATGCTTCCTTGCTCGGGGCAGAGAGAGGAGGAGGGGGGGAAAACACCGGCGTTGCTGGTCGCCACGTGCTCCCTCGCTCGGGGCCAGGCTTTGTTCCTGCCTTTCCCGCTCTGCGTGGGAGAATGTGTGTGTGTGTGTGAGAGAGAGAGAGATTGTGTGGGAAAGCAAACGTGGGAAAGTCCTTTGCAGGCGGCTAGAACTGGCCGCCTGCAAAGGACTTCCCCAGACTGGGAGAGATATTTTAAAAAAACGGCGGTCCTTCTAGCTCGCTTTGTTGCTTGGTTTGCTGCAGCCCTGGGGAGCCATGGGGAGGGCGAGTCAGAGGCAGCCCAGCACCTGGCGTCCCCCCCCCCTCGGCGGCACCGAGATGGCTCTTCTGGACGCCTGACCTGCCGGTATCTCCCCCCTCCCGTTTTCCACCTTCCGGAAGCCCATCGCTTCGGGCGCTTCAGGCTCTTTCCTTTCCTCCCATCCCTTGCCCTGCTTTCTGCTCGAACGGAATATCTTCTGCTGCCTCCTCCTCCCCCAACAGCACTGCCGGATTTGCCACCCAACGCTGCGGCTGAGGTGAAGCCGCCAAAGCTCCCGCCAGCATCCCTGCTTAGGTGAGGTGTTCCGAGCGGAGCGGGAGGCAGGCACCGCCACTGCTGCCATGGGCGGGGGCACCTGCGGGAGCTTTGGCGGCTTCACCTCGGCTGCAGCGCTGGGCAGCAAATGTGGTGGTCCTCTTGGAGGAGGAGGGGGAGGCGGCAGGAGTTATTCTGGTGGGGGGGAGGCTCGTCGGCATCTTCAGCGGCAGCCCTGCCCCTGTGAAAAAACCCGAAGATGGAGCAGATCATGTTGCCACCACATGACTGGAGCACTGTTCCCTCTAAGGTGCGCGGCCACGCGGCCGCGCACATAGCAAGAAACCCCCGCGCAGAGGTTTCTAACTCCCGCGCAGAGGTTTCTTTCAAAGCAAACGTGGGGAAGTCCTTTGCAGGCGGCTAGAACTGGCTGCCTGCAAAGGACCTCCCCAAACTTGTTTCAGTGGCAGCGTCACGCAGGCTGTGGAAGGAGGGGGAGGAGGAGGGAACCAAAGAGAGGCTTTTACCGGGTCTGCGCCCCACAGCCAGGACCGTCCTTGCCGCCTCAAGCCGCGTTTCTTCCTACAAAGCCCTTCTGGCATCAAACGGAACTCTCGGGTTGCCCGAAGGGCTTTGCAGGAAGAAACGCGGCTTGAGGTGCAAGGACGGTCCTGGCTGTGGGGCGCAGACCCGGTAAAAGCCTCTCTTTGGTTCCCTCCTCCTCCTCCTCCTCCTCCTCCTCCTTTCTGGACCCCCTTCCTCAAAGATTTGGTACCAAAGCAATGGCGGTGAGGAAGTTGTGCACTGTTCCCTCTAAGTTGCGCGGCCACGCGGCCGCGCACATGGCAAGAAACCCCCGCACAGAGGTTTCTAACTCCCGCGCAGAGGTTTCTTTCAAAGCAAACGTGGGGAAGTCCTTTGCAGACGGCTAGAACTGGCTGCCTACAAAGGACCTCCCCAAACTTGTTTCAGTGGCAGCGTCACGCAGGCTGTGGAAGGAGGGGGAGGAGGAGGGAACCAAAGAGAGGCTTTTACCGGGTCTGCGCCACACAGCCAGGACTGTCCTTGCCGCCTCAAGCTGCGTTTCTTCCTGCAAAGCCCTTCTGGCATCAAACGGAACTCTCAGGTTGCCCGAAGGGCTTTGCAGGAAGAAACGCGGCTTGAGGTGCAAGGACGGTCCTGGCTGTGGGGCGCAGACCCGGTAAAAGCCTCTCTTTGGTTCCCTCCTCCTCCTCCTCCTCCTCCTCCTTTCTGGACCCCCTTCCTCAAAGATTTGGTACCAAAGCAATGGCGGTGAGGAAGTTGTGTCTTTTGGATTTTGCACTGTTGTCTTTTCAATGGTTCTCAGACTGGTTGAACCTTTAGCAGCTGGGGTGATATTCTTTATTGTTAAGGTTACAATTGGATGTGTTGGACGAATCTTAAAAGATGAAACTTTTATTAAAACGTTTGACTTAACTAAAAACGTCTTCCTTTTTCTTCTTCTTCTTAAATATGATTTATTTATTTTTACTTCAGAAGTTTGATGACCGTTGTACAAACTAATCCAACCTAAATGTAGAGGAGGAGAAGAAGGGGGGGATTTAAAAAGAGCAGAGGAAAAAGAAAAGAAAGCATGAAGAAAACATAAAGAAAGGGATGGGAGGGAGGGAAGGAAGGAAGGAAGGCACTTTATGTTGAAACAGAAAATATTATATAAGGAAGAAAATGGAAATAACTTAGGAAGGAAGGAAGGAACGAATTGCACTTAATGTTGAAGGAAAAGAGAATGAAGGAAAAAGTATTGGAAGGATTGAAAGAAGGAAGGAGGAACAAAGAATTACACTTAATATTGAAATGGAAAAGAAAATATAATGAATGAAAGAAGAAGTATAGGAAGGAAGGAAGGAAGGAAGGAAGGAAGGAAGGAAGGAAGGAAGGAAGGAAGAAAGAAACAAAGACTGTTGAAACAGAAAAGATAATATAAGGAAGAAAATGGAAAGACGTATAGGAAGGAAGGAAGGAAAAAAGGAAGACAATGTTGAAATGGAAAAGAATATAAGGAAGAAAATGGGAAAAAGTATAGGAAGAAAGGAAGAAATGTACTTAATATTGAAACAGACAAGGGAATGAAGGAAAAAATATTGGAAGGATTGAAAGAAGGAAGGAGGAATGGAAGGAACAAAGACAATGTTGAAATGGAAAAGAATATAAGGAAAAAAATGGAAAAATGTTAGGAAGGAAGAATTACACTTAATATTGAAACAATTGAATATAATGAAGGAAAAGGAAACAGGAATAAGGGAGGGACGGAGGACTTCAGCTCCCAAGGCTGGGAAAAGAATCCGCACTAGGGACAATGCAAGCTATGCTTCACCCTGTCAGCAATGTTCCCTCTAATTTTTTTTCAGTGTGAGCGGAAAAGTATTCTGGGAGTTGAAGTCCACAAGGCTTAAGGCTGTCAGGTTTGAAGATCCCTGGGGGTTTTTTCCTAAAGGGTTAGGGGTGCGAGGGTCTTGTAACTTGACAGCTTTAAGACTTGCACGCTTCAATGCCAGAGTTTCTGAGCCAACATTTTGGTTGCTAAGCAGGACCGTTGTTAAGTGATACTGATATTATAAAACACTTTTAATTAAGCGGGTACCTTGAATAAACATAACTTTGAGTTTCAAATAATACTTATTTTGTTGTTGTCTTAGGTGACATCTGTTAAAAAAATTCAGGTGCTCAGGCATGAAAATGTACCGCTCAAACACTATACTTTTCCACTCACACTGAAAAAAAATTAGAGGGAACATTGGAGAGAGAGTGTGGGTGAGTGTGTGAGAGAGAGTGTGGGTGTGTGAGAGTGTGAGAGGTCATAAAATGGGGCAAAACCAATGTGACCACTGTCTGTGATTCCTTTGTTCCATCCAACTATATACCAATTATCCCATATCCAATAAAATTCTGATTCTTCTTTTCCCTGTATTTCTTTTGTTAATATATCCATTTCGGCACAGTCCATAATTTTTCTTATTATTTCTTCTTCATTTAGGTTTAGTTTATTTTTCCACTTCTGGGCGAAAGCGATCCTTGCTGCTGTAAGTATGCGTAATATTAGATATTGTATTTCTTTTTTTGTATTTCATCGGTATAATTCCTAATAGAAAGAGTTCAGGTTTCCAATCTAACTTAACCTTTGTTATTTCTTCCAATCAATTTTTGATCCTTTTCCAGAATTTTTTTGCCTCTTCACAAGTCCACCATAAATGATAATATGTGCCATGATGTATTGAATCACATTTCCAGAAATTTAGCGAGGTATTTGTTGAAATTTTGGCCAACCTTGACGGTGCCAGATGCCATCTATAATAAAGCATTTTGTACTGGTTTTCCTTGTATGGGATTGATAGTGTCATTCTTAAATTTATTCCCCAAAATTTTTCCCATTTGTCTAGTTCAATGTTATAGCCAAAGTTCTGTGCCCATTTTATCATTGGTTCTTTTACAGTTTCCAATTTCCTCTTCCATTTGATACTTCAAGAGGAATTTGTATATTTTCCCTATCATCTTTCTGTCCAGACTTTGAATAATTTTATCCAATTTGTGTGGTTCTGTTTCAATACCATATATTTTAGTGTCTTTATTGTATTTAGTTTTAATTTGGAGGTAGGTTAGCCAATCACCTTTCATATTCTGATCTGCCAATTCTTCAATTGTTTTTAAATTTCCCTGTCTATCAATTAGATCTCTGTATCTTAGAATTTTGTTCCAATCTGTAAAATTTGGGTGTGTCGTTCTTTCTGTTGGTGATAGCCAATTTGGGGTTTTCACATAGTGTTTTTTTTATTTTGAGCCATTGTTGCACTAAAGTTCCAATTAAATGATTTTGAAAGTATTTGTGCGTTTTATGTTTGTCATTCCATAAGAAATTATGCCAGCCTGCCTGCAGGTCATGATCTTCTAAGATCAGAATTCTTTTATTCTTTAACTCAATCCAATCCTTCATCATTGTCATTGTTACTGCAGTTGCGTATATACTAGGCTCCCTGTGTGCTTCCATCCATCGCTACGAAGATCTGCTGACTCTGCCTGCCTGCTGGTAAGTGAGCCGGGTTTTTTCTTTTATTTTTTTAATGTATTTTAAAATAATATGTTATTTATTGTGCATATGATTTTTTAAAATAGTGGTATTCTGTGTTGATTCTTTTTTTAAATTGTCTTAGACTATTTAAAAAAAGATTCTATCCAAAATAAATTGAAACAAGCCATTTTTAAAATTTCTATGCACAATACTTTGAAATGGACTCAGGAGTCATGATTGACACTGAGTGAATTTGCACTTTAATAATCAGGAAGATACAATGGCATTGAAAAAAGTGACTGATGACCATTTTTCACACTTAACGACCATTTTCACACTTAGCGACCGTTGTGGAACCTCATGGTTTAAAATGATTTTACTTCAATTTATTCTGTGTGGAATAGTTTGAAATGGTGACAGTATAAATTATTGCTGGTGTAATACTTAACAATGGTTTTTAAGGATTTCTTTTATTTATAGAATACCTTTTTATTATTTTGGGGGGATTTTTATTTTTAAATTGTTTATAAAATGTATTTACTACAAGAAATGTTCCTTTTTGCAAATGTGATCTTTGCAAATCTTTGTGATGCAATATGTTCAGACCAGGTTTATGTGTCTCAAAGTGGCTGCTATTCTATGGGCAGGGCAGGTTGGTGCAAGGCAGCTTTGCCAGATTTGGTGTGTTTCACCCTCATTGAATTTTATATAGTATAAAATCATATAATTTTAATTTTTTTTAGATTATTAATATGAGTAAGAAAAGAGGATGCAAATTCAACGATGATCTAAGAAATGAATTTCCTTTTCTTAAAAAAACAAAAAGCGACCACATAGTAAGATGTGAGAAATGCAATGGCGAATTTTCTATTGCGCACAGTGGGAGGCATGATATTACAAAGCATTTGGAGACGCAGAAACATAAGAGATATGTAGATGCTGTTGCATCTTCCTCCAGAATGCAAGACTATTTTCATAAACCAACATATGCAGACGAAGACAAGAAATTAGCATTGGCAGAAGGACTTATGTCTTTTCATACTATTAATCACAATCATTCCTTCCGATCTATGGACTGTACATCACAAGTGGTCAAAAAGTTATTCAACAAAAAATTTACCTGTGCTAGAACTAAATCCGAGGCAATTGTGCGTAATGTGCTTTCCCCATATGCATTTACAGAATTAAGCAAAAATCTAGAGAAAATTAATTTTGTATCCATATACTCTGATGCATCAAATCATAAGGATATCAAATTATTTCCAACCCTTATTCCATTTTTTGATTTGGAAACTGGAATAAAAATTAGAATGTTAGATTTTGTTTCTTTGCCTGGCGAAACTTCGGAAATAATTTTCAGTTCCATTATTAATATTTTGGAACAAAACAATTTAAAACACAAAATAATCGCATATTGTGGAGACAATACAAATGCAAATTTTGGAGGAAAAGTGAGAAGGGGTACCAATAATATTTTTTATAAATTAAACCAAAACCTTAATCAAAATATTATTGGTGTTGGTTGTGCAGCGCACATAATACATAATGCTATTCAAACAGCTGCTGACTTGTTGCCCATAGATGTGCAAAATATTATTGTTAAAATTTATTGTTATTTTCATATATATACACTGTGCGCGTTGAAAGTCTTAAAGAATTTTGTCAAGATGCGGAAGTCGAATATCACAAAATGCTTGGATATAGTAAAACACGCTGGTTAGCTCTTTTGCCAGCTGTCGAAAGAATTTTGAAACTATACGATCCTTTGAAGTCCTACTTTCTATCACAGGATACATGTCCTAGAATTTTAAAAGAGCTTTTTGAAAAAGAATATTCAAAAATTTGGCTAGAGTTTGTACACAATCAAGCAGCTCTTTTTCAAAATAGTATAAAAATTATTGAAGGTGACAAAATTTCGGCAATTGAAGTAGCAAATGAACTTAATAATTTAAAATTTCAGTGTCAACAGCGGTTAGATGCAATTTTTATTCCCATTACTATCCGTAATACTATAAGGCAGCTAGAAGAAGAAGGTGCAATAAATCGTGCAGATACCATGAATCATTTTAAAAACTTCTATAAAAACTGCGTAGATTATTTAGAAGAGTGGACGGTACATTTTAACAATATTGAACATTTTAATTGGGTTGAATTAAAAAAAGAACTTGATTGGCATGATGTGCAAAAATCATTCGAGCATATTCATCAAAATTTCCCAAATAGTGATATTTCCGAAACTAATCTTTTTACTGAGGTATCACATTTAAAACTATATATGAATAAGGAAAAAGTTGAATCTTGGGCATCAGCAAAAATGACAATAGAGAATAAATGGATAGAAATGTTTAATCATTTTCAAAGAAACCATATTTCATATAATAATGTATTAAAAATTGTGGAATACGCGCTGTCCTTACCAGGAACTAATGCTGCGATTGAACGTGTTTTTTCTACGGTAAATCAAGTGTGGACATCAGAAAAATCACAATTAAGTGTTGAGACTTTGAAAGCCATTTTATGTGTAAAATATAATTTAACGAATTCGTGTGAAAAATTTCATGACCTTTTAAACAATGACAGCAATCTACTAAAAAAAATTCACTCAAGTGAGAAATATGCCAAAGAGTAAAATTATTCTGTACATAATTTTTGTCAATATATTTAATAAATATAAATGTAAATAAATATATTATATTTGTACTGTACATAATTTTTGTCAATATATTTAATAAATATAAATGTAAATAAATGTATTATATTGTAGTTATGTTGAAATAAAAAAATATTACAATACTATTTTTGTGATGTATGAAAATTTTTGTTGCTCCGTATAAAATTTTTAATCAAGCCCCCCCCCCACCTGGCAGAAGCCCCGGGACCAAGTGGAAGTTCTCTGCGCGAGGTGAAACGCCCGGCAGCTGCCTCTCCCATGAAGCTGAAAGAATGGAAGGAGGAAGGAAGAGAAAAAAGGAGGAAGGGAGTGAGTGAGGAAAGAAAAGGATGGAAGGAGGGAAGAAGGAAGGAAGAAAGAGAGGGAAAGAACAGAAGACAGATAAGGTGAAGGTAGATAAGCAAGAGGAATGAAGGAAGAAGTGAGGAGTCTCGAGGAGGGGGAAAACATTTAGTGACCAAAGTTACAATGGCATTGAAAAAAGTGACTGATGACTATTTTTCACACTTAGTGACCATTGCGACCATTTTTCACACTTAGCGACCGTTGCAACCATTTTTCACACTTAGCGACCGTTGCAACCATTTTTCACACTTAGCGACCGTTGCAGCATCCTCATGGTCACGTGATCAAAATTTTGTTTGGCAACAGATTCGTATTTATGCTGGTTTCAGTGTCCTGGGGTGACCTTTTGCCCAAAAATTTTTTTTAACACCCCCCCCCCCCGGTGAAGGGCGTCCCTCTTTTCCAATCTGAAAATCTGGTCACCTTATTTTAGCCTTTGATTTGTTTTGTCAGTAAGCTTTAAGAAACTATCAAGGACTGATTTTCTCTTTTCCAGTAACCATCTCCTGCAATTTTAGATCTTTAGTAAGCTATTTGTATCTTTTATGTTTAGGCATTTTCACAAGCATTAAAGCAGACCAGAAGCCATTTTGTTTGACTGTGTTATTTCTTCGGCTAATTTTCTCTTCACTCTTTAATGAAAAGACTTATCAATATTATTCTATGTGGTCAGATTATAAGGCTCTGTTTAAAACAGAGCTGTTTTATATGTATTTTGTTTCTCTTCTGTAATTGTTACCTTTGTTGTTGCTACCTATAGCAACACAAACAATTTTTTAAATAAAGTTGTATTTCCCAACCATGAAAATAGGAACGATAGCCTGCTAAACTACTTGCTACCTGCTATAACTATAAACAATTATATTTGGCAGTGGTTGTGGTTGTGGTGATGGTGATGGTGATGCCAAGAAGGATTTATTTTGAAAAGAGGCTGAATGGTTGGTATATCAGCTGGAAGATGGCAGTGGTCAGAAGTTCCATTAATTCTTTTAAATTGTATTTTTTAAAATAAGATTTGAAGGTCTTAGAGTGAATCTTTCACTGTCAGTTCCTAGGAAACAGACTGAAATCTAATTTTAACTAAATGTTAATCTCAGAAACATAACTGAAACATGAAATGAACTATTTTTATTGTACTTTTCAATCTCTTTTTCATTCAGATGATGTGTTACTAGAAATAAAACCCTTCATTTAGATTTTTTTTTCATGGTGTTCCTCTCCTCCATCACTCTACTGTTCCACTCATCTATGCCATTTTCCCCATCCTGTTGTAAGTTCTGACCCAGATTCTCTCCTCTCTTTAGAGGAGAACTTAGTGATGGCAGATGGGCTTGTCTTCCAGAGCCACAAGTTAGTATTAGTTTCACCTTGGTGAATAAATGGTGATAAAACTTTACCTAGAAAAAAGAACAGATACATTCAGGCTGGGCAGAGAATGATATAAGACCTAGAAAGATCAGATAGATATTGTTTTAATTGCAGGTGTGAAATGCATTCTTACAATAGCCAAGATCAGCTACTGCAGAATCCTTATATAATTTTTATATACTCACAGACTTTGTTGTCGATGTTTCAGCCGTGGATTTGGAAGACATTTGGATAATGCTTTATTTGTTTATTTACTTACCTACATTCTTAGGGTTATGTACCAATCCAGCCTAGCAGGAACTATATTGATAACTGCCTTGTCTGGTTTTGAGTTAATTTCTGATCTTGTTGGCTTCAGACCTCATACATAGACCAAACAATATATCCTTCAACTGGGTACAGATGCAGATATAGTCCCCAATAGTCTTGTTTGTGGTTCTTTATGGAACCTGGACTTCCATGTCTCTACAATAACTATTCCAGATTTACTCCCCCTCAACAGTTGTTCTATTGAGAAGGCAGGAGTAAAGAATAATTCTTTCCTAACAAAGAATTATGTTCCCAATATCATACCAAATTGCTCCTTCTAAATGTGGTGGAACAAGCAGAAACAATGTGAGACAGGCAGTCCAACAAATTGTTTATGTCATGTAGGGCTTTATAGCTGATAACCTGCATATTGAATTGTACCTAGAAACCCACTGGAAGCTGGTGCAGCTTTAAGAGCAGTGTTATATGGTATAGTGAGAAGCAGAAAAACTGGCCGAATCATTTTGAACAATCTGTAGCTTCCAAATATTCTTTGATAGTAGCCCTAGTTCACATTACAATAATCCTACCAGTAGATGATTAAGGCATCACGAGCAAGGCTTCCCAGTCCAGGAGCAGTGTAGTTGGTACAGTTGATACACAAGACAAACCTGTGCAAAAGTCCTTCAAGCCACAGCTGCTAACTGCATTTCAAGTAGAAGTTGTGAGTCCAGGAAACCCCAAACTGCTCCTCAGCTCTTATTGAGAAAATGCACTCCCATTCAGAGTTAAAGATTAAAAATCTCTGATCTGCTTTTTTTCCCCAGCTCACAGTGTTTCATCCTTACAGTTTAAAGTCGTTCTTCTTCCCTAGTAAGAAGGTGTGGAAGGAACAGTCATTGTGTGCCTGAGGGTGTGTGTGTTATGCAAGAGAGAAAATGAGACCTTGAACAAATGTTCTGAACCTATTGACCAGATCTGCCTATTGGTATGTCCTCTTGAAGAATTCTGCAGAATGGATGACTATGTCACCCTCTCTCAAAAACAGTTGCTCAACGAATGTCTCTTATGAGTATTGGAAGCAAAACCATAAGATGATAGGCTGGAAAATGTAAAAGTCCCCAGTTCCCCTCCCCATTACTTTTCCTCAGAATTCCAAGAATTCTTAATTCTTGATAGTGCTTTGAAGATTGGTAACATTCATTTTCAGACAATTGTTTATTATTTAAAAATTACATGTACCGTATTTATTATTTAGCATATAGAAATACGTATATTTTATTTTTTATTTTAAAGAATTCAGTTGGCTGCTCTAGATATGAAGTGATATTTTTTTTAAAAATGTGATATATCTTTAACTCAAGGTTATTATCTAATCCATTATTAAGATTCATCTAACAATAAACCACCTCACATTCCAGTTTTAAATAATATTCAAATTCTATGTACCATGACAAATTCAACAAAACGCACAAGTCAGCAAAACAGATGGAAGGAACCAAACAACATTTTTAATATATAAAAACTTTATGTTCTTATGTTAAGAAAATGTCCTTTTGTTTTTGATTGGTTGGTAATATATTCAGAACACACAGATTTCCAATATTGTTCATTTATACAAACAGATGGTAGACAGTTCAGTGTTTTATCACTATTATAGAACTGTGCAAATCTACAAAGAAGGATCATAACTGAGTAACAGAACATATGCTATACATGCATAATGTTACAATTTCAAAATTTGGCAATAATAATAATAATAATAATCCATTTTTTTGAAATTGCACCCAAGGCAACTATTATTATTGGTTATACCTTCGATTTCTTTTGCCAGAGTCATTCTATTTCCATTTGCCAGTCTTTGTATTTTGTATCTTATTTAGTTCTTTCTCTTATATTCTGCTGCCTCCAGGAACTGACACATCCATTATTTGAACACCATTGGCAATGACAAAATCTGATAGGTGAATTGCAAAACAGTCCTTTTACTTCATGTAAGATAAGAGTCTTGTCCAAACATTTGCCAATATTCCTCTTTTTATTTTTGTAAACCCTAGGAAGCATATTTTTATATCCAACACTTTCAAGCAAATTAAGCTTCCAGAAGCACACTTGTTACACTTTTTTATGATATGGGTATGGATAAAGAGGAGGGGTATCAAATTCAAGATCTGTGGGCCAGATCCAGACCGCGGGGTGCTTAGATCTGGTCTGTGGAGTTGCTCTGGAAACATCAAAGGACCAGCTTGCAGTTCCTCTGCTTGGTGGCCCAATGCTCTTCCAGTGAAAATGGGCTCCCAAGCTCCGTTTTCACTGGCAGAGAGTTGCAGGAGGCCATTGCAGCCAAAAACAGAGCTCGGGAGCCCATTTTCACTGGCAGAGCCCGTGGGCCACCACAGGTGCCCCTGACATGAGCGATGTTGAGCTGGCCATGCCCACCCAGGCCATGCCTCCCCGCCCCATCCCCAAGGTCAAACACAACCCTAATGTGGCCCTCAATGAAATCGAATTTGACACCCCTGATAGATCTATTTAAATTGGTATTGTTTTTTTTTTCATTGTAACCAGGTGGAAACTAAAGAATATATTCTGTTCATCTTTTAAAAATTGAATTTGAATTGTGTTCCTTCCAAATAAACTATCATAGAGTCAATAATGTGACCCACATTAAGAGTGAAATAATTATAAAAACATAATATTCTGATATCCTAAATAATGTGACTGAATGATGTGAGATTGTTTAGCCTTTAGTGCTCATAGAGTAGATGGTGTAGCTCAGTGAAATTGTCAACCTAGCCTACAGTTGCTATTAAAACAAATTAAAACAATTACTATTACCAGTACTACCATCTCTTTCCTAGAGTTTAAAGAAAACCTCTGTCCTTTCTTTTTATGTAATAGTTATTGAATATGTGCCAGAATACAAAGCAAATAATTGATATATTTAATTTTAAAAGTAGAAAAAAAGTTGAAAACCAAAACTATACTTACCATTTTTGTACAGGGGGGGTTAAGTAAAGAATGATATTTCTAACAGGCACCTTGAAGATATATTGGAAGGGGCAAGCAAATTTCTGGAGTGAAAGTATTGGGGGGAAAAGATCATTACAACTGCCTGCATAAAGTTGGTACGCTATTCAACATAAAATATCTATAATATTTTATTTATTTAATATCTATTAAAAACATTAAAAAAATAATAAAAATTATTTTTAATTATCAAGCTGTCAAAACCAAACTTTACAAGTTTTCTTTGGTCTACAATCAATTGCAATGTTGTGGGAAATATGCTATATTTGCTTCCTCCATTGCTAGTCATATATTTGCAGATTAATTATAATGTAAATACTTTGCAGACTTATATTTCCTAAATTATGTAAAACATTTTATATATATGGAATCCTAAGAGTGGGCTTTTTTTCTTGAGCTGAATATGATTTTTATATTAAGGGTAAGAAAAGAAACATCCAGGAAATGCAATTTCCTGCCACCGGCAAAATAATTTTGAAATACAATGCAAAAGACATAAAATATCTATGTGGTATAAAGTCTAAAGGGAGCTTCCACTGTCTCTAAAAAAGAGAGCTGAAGTTTCTCAATACCTTAGAAAGCTACTATATTGCTTGACATCTATCATCTATCTATCTATCTATCTATCTATCTATCTATCTATCTATCTATCTATCTATCTATCTATCTATCTATCTATCTATATCTCTCTCTCTCTCTATCTATCTATCTATCTATCTATCTATCTTTCTATCATCTATCATCTATCTATCTATCTATCTATCTATCTATCTATCATCTATCATCTATCTATCTATCTATCTATCATCATCATCATCATCATTAGTTAACAATTCATAGAACTGTTAAGTATTGAAATTTCCTGCCTGAACAATTGATCAGTGGAATGGCTTGCTCCAGAAGTTATGGGTGTTCCAACATAGGAGGCTTTTCAGAAAATATTGGACAACCATTTATATGAAATGGTATAGGGTCTCTTGCTTGAGAAGGGGGTTGGGCTAGAAGACCTCCAAGATCTCTTCCAACTTTGTTATTCTTGTGTAATCACTATTTCTTATTTTCTCATCTCATAGCTGATATGCTGATTTTTCTTACTCATTTGACTATGGAAGCTTTAAACAGAATTTTAAATCTGAAGATTTCAGTCATGACATTCTTCTTTATTAAAATGTGCAAAAGGTAATATAAGCTATGGAAGCAGCTGCTAAGAAAATTCAGATTGTCTAAAAGCTACATTTGATAGTATCATTTCAAGTCAATCCAGAGAATAACCTGCTTCTGGAAGTCTGTTAGATGTTAGGATATGCTACAGTATTTGATCTCTTCTTACCTATTTCTGTGAAAGAAGTTTCCTTACTATTGTGTTATTTGTCTCTTCTCTAGATTCAGATCACTTCTTACCTACAATTTCACAAAGTTACAAATCCATGATAGTCAAAAAATATTTCAGAAGTCAATGGGAAACTGATATTGTACTATAACATCAAGCAAATTATACAGGTCTACCTACGCAGTATCAAGGGATTGAATTTAATTTGAGGGAAAGTTTATCTTTTAGTATGGGTATAAAAACAATTGAGTATACATTCCACTGTGGGGGGGAAATGGAGAATGTAGTACTCAAATATTATTAATCCACAAGATTAATAAAGTTCTAACTATACTAGGAATGAAGGCATGAGGTTTTATCCCAAGAAATTTTCTATGATAAAGCATTTTTCTAATTATTCTTCTCAAAACTTCTAAAGATGTTTTAGTGTAACAAAAATAAAATGTTAGATTTAGCAATGAATCGATCAAATTTCATTCTGAGTATAGTTCACTGCAACTATAATGGAATTTGATGAATAAACTGTTTTGTACATTTTTATACAAACTTTCTAAATCATTTATTAATATAAACACAAAGTCTGTGCTAGTAAACTTCCTCCCTCCCCCTTCTTTCTTTCCTTCCTTCCTTCCTTGCTTGCTTCCCTCTCTCCCTCCTTCCCCCCTCCCTCCTTCATTCCTTTAATAGATAATTAAAAGTTTTGTATCACTTAGTTCTAAAAATAAAAATCAATATCTTCTCTTCAAAAAGAAAATAGTATGTTTAATATATAATTAAATTTTAAAATATAACTGTTGCCTTCTATTGTCTTCAGAATGGAAACTTGATAGTGTAAAAAAACCTGCCATACAGTTTTGCTGTTCTATTTTCAAAATAAATAGATGGCTAGAAATGCAAGACTCTTGGACTGCCCATAGCATTTATCACTTTATGTAGCAAAAGGTTACTAAGAAAAAAGTGAATCTTTTTTTGTTGCTCAAGTTCAAAGCTTAAAAGAATGTTGATGTTTAGTTCATGCCACATTAAAGCACAAAATACCACAATTCTTCAGCTGAAGTCTAGAGGATCAAAATTAAGTCAGTAAGTCAAGGTATCATTTAAGTGATAGCCCCCATTAATTCAGGGGAGAGAGAAAAATTTCAAAAGTGTTTAGCCTTTAAGGGAGAAAAGCAAATCTTTCCTACTGTGATTTAGTAGGTGCCAATTACATGGAAAATGTTTACTATCCCATCTAGGTAGATTTGTTCTTTTGTCTATTATACAGAGTAAATGTCTTTAGCATCTTTAATGCTAGAAGGAAGATAACTTTGTTCAGGTTGATCAGCAGTCCCAGAAATTGAAATGCTTCCTCAAGGTCAGACTGATATTATACACAAAGAAACCTATTTATGGCAATTGCTTTCTACCTGGTATTAAGATGTAGACATTGTGAAATATTTGGTTTTGTCAGATTAGAGAGAAGCAAAAGGTAAAAGGCTCGCCAGTTTGGTCTTGGAGAAAGAAATTTGGCAGTTCTATCACAGGCAGGTTTACATATGGAGAATTTGGTTTCACCTGCAGCGTGTAGTTTCTGTTTCAATAGCTGCTAAGAAAACAATGGAAGGAGGAACAACAGTTAATTATTATTTTTCTCTCTCTCTTTGGTAAGACTTAACTCTCTCACCACCATCAAAATTAACTAGCAAACATTTTTATAGGGAAGAAATAGATGCTATATGTGAGGTTTTGAACCAGCATAACTTGACTCTTTAACTTCCTGGACTTTGTAATCTACATACCACCATAAAGAAACAGTGAAATTATAGAAAAAGGCGAATGATTTGAGTTTCAAAGGAAAGACAAAATAGATACAATGGATATCTAATAATGGATTATCATGTTCTAGATCATTTGTCCTCTATCTTGCACTACTGATAAGATTCACAAATTCTGAAAGAACGTACATTCATTCAACTTTGGTTTTACTCTCAATCCTTTCCAAAAAGTTTTGAAACCAACCATTTGATTACCTTGAATTGGAATCCGTTAGTCAATCAGTAATATATCTAGCTGGACAATATGACATTGCTGAAATAAAATTTACCCTTCCCAAACCATTACAATTACTTGCTTAAAAAATAACATAAAAGAATGTATAACTTTTTGGTACCCACCCAATGTTTCAAATACACATATGATTTGTAGAGGGATTTTTTTTACTATATGCTTAATATATGTGTAGGTACGTGTGTGTGTGTCTGTGTGTGTTTGTGTGTGTGTGTTATCTTGAGAGGAAATCAGATGATAATATTATTTAAAAGAAAATTAAGTTACAGATGCCTCACTTAGTTTTATTATGTATCAATCTTTCAAACCATACTCAAACCATGCATAATTTACAAAAATGATAAAATGATTGTTACCATAATAATTTAACAATTTATTTTTTGTTAATTATCAGTACAAATTCAACTTATTATATATCAAGTTATAATATTTTATATATATTATATTATAAATTATATATTAATGAGGGAGGTGAAAATAAAAAGTCTAGAGGCCCTTGTTAAAATGCTGGACCAAGCTAAATCACTTCAGAAATATTTTCACCTTTAATATAATATATGAGCTGAACAATTCAATTGAAAAACAAACAAATCTTTTAGGGGGACAATACAAAAAATGTACAATATCATGATTGCATTAGTGTGCATACCCTTTAAACATTTATTGAAGGACCTTTTGATATTTACAGAAGCATTCTTTGCTGATAGATAATTGTGGTCTTATAATTAAAACATAATAATAGAATATAAAAATTAGTAAACTCTTTACTTGTTATAGAAATGTTACAGAGGAAAAGGGTAAAGAGATACCGTGGCTGCTAGACCAACTGGAATGTCAATAAAATGCAACTTTCTTTTAGTTAACGGAAGTATTCAAAGGCAAACAATTGTTAAATTCTCAATGCTTTGATTAGCTTTGCTGAAACACATATAATGTTATATCCAGTTGAATCAGATTACATCTAAAATGATCATACTTATGCTGTAAATTATCTACCTAATACATTTGGTTTGGTTTGGTTTTTGGTTTTATTAGTATTTGTAGGCCGCCCTTTTCCCTGAGGGGACTCAGGGCGGCTCACAGAAAACCAGGGAGGGGGGAATACAACATTAAGATACAACATATAATAAAATAGTAAACAACATACACTCATCATTCGGGCGGGGTAGCAGTCCTTATCCCCAGGCCTGACGGGCGAGCCAGTTCTTCAAGGCTATGCGGAAGGCTGGGACGGTGGAGAGGGTACGAATCTCCACGGGGAGCTCGTTCCAAAGGGTTGGGGCTACTGCTGAGAAGGCCCTCCTCCTTGTAGTTGCCAGCCGACACTGGCTGGCCGATGGAATGCGGAGGAGGCCTAGTCTGTGAGATCTTATAGGTCGTAGGGAGGTAATTGGCAGAAGGCGGTCTCTCAGGTATCCAGATCCACTGCCATGTAGGGCTTTATGGGTGATTAATAGCACCTTGAAGCGCATCCGGAGATCGACAGGTAGCCAGCGCAGCTCGCGGAGGATAGGTGTAATGCGGGTGAATCGAGGCGCACCCGCAATCACTCGCGCGGCTGCGTTCTGCACTAGCTGAAGTCGCCGGATGCTCCTCAAGGGCAGCCCCATGTAGAGCACATTGCAGTATTCCAGCCTAGAGGTCACAAGGGCCCGAGTGACTGTTGTGAGGGCCTCCCGATTCAGGTAGGGTCGCAACTGGCGCACCAGGCGTACCTGGGCGAATGCCCCCCTTTATAGTCAAACCCACAATTAACTATCTAATACATTTATAATCAAAACCACCATAACCATGTTGATTTTCTAATAAGCAACAAATTAGGTAACAGAAGTCTCCATTACTGAGTGAAGCAAATGTGAAGTAATATGATTGGTATACTCTGATGAATAGAAGGCAAGATGCTGTTTCATTTGGTGACTTTACTGGGAACAGGCAAGATATGGAAAACATTCTTTCTTTTTGCCGATTTTTCAGTGACACTGTCACCATAGTCTATCATATTCCCAATGTTTTCCAATTTTCATCATTTGGATTTTCAAAGTACGTTTTCATCTCCAATAATAGCAGCTGTCTTAGTAGAATTAATTCTTAGGGAGAAAAGTAAACCATGAAAGTTTTTATAATACTAGCAACACTTCTATAAAACATCTATTTGTTCTCAAATTGCCATTCTTAAGACATAGAAAAAGTTCCTATTCAAGCATAATATAATCTAACTTTATTATTTTTTAAGGCTGAAAGAATGAGCACCATTTTTTGTTTTAAACAAAATGAATGAAATTTGCAGTGAGAATTGATCCTGTAGTGAGAAATATTTATATAGGCACTGTATAAGTTGGAACACATACAACTGTGTCTAACTCCAATAAGATAGCTGTTGCTACTTGACAAGTGGACATGCTTGTACATAACAGACACCCCCCAAATTTGACAAATTGAACCAGACATGTGCATAAAATATCTTTTGAGGTTTAAACAGATGAGAGAGATGGCATCAAAAGACGTTTCCTTGGGACAGCTGAGACTTAGATTCCAGTCAGTTCTGTTACTATTCCTCTCTACCTTTTCACTTTCTCAGTTCCGATCTACATAGGCAGCTGTCAGGAAATGTCTTTCTCAAATTCAGAGGTGCAGCATGGAAATTTTGGACTCTGGATTTAACAGTATTATTGGGTTGCATCTTTAAATAATAACAAGAATCCCACTTCACAATCTTTTTTTCACATCTTTTCCTTAATTTGGTAAATGGAGCCCTGAATGTCTGCTTCCAAATCAGCAAAACTTTGTTGCTGAAATGTGAACCTGTCCTCATTTTGTATTAGAGGCACCACATCTTCAGCAGTTGCCAAATTTGAAGTAGAGCATGATGCTTAAAAGCTGCCCAAAGTATCCAGTTTTCTTCTATAAACCAGTGGTGGGGTTTCAATTTATTTTGCTGCTGATTTGCTCTACACATGGGCAGAAGCTTCTTGTGTCACTTGAATTTTTTCCAAGAAGATTCCAAATTTAGTGTAAACAAATTTTGGCAAACAAATTTTATTAATATCAAATGAGATCTAGTCCCTTCTACCTTTTCTTCTTGTCTCACAATTGGTTCTTGGCCTCCCATGTTTGCTTATTCCTTTTAGATTAATTCTAAACCTGCATTGGATCTTACAGGTGTTTCCTGAAAATCTGGCAGGGATTGGAGAATGGATTACCATGGAAGACAAATTCTGTAGATAATATCTACAGAATTCTATTATTTTTATTTATGTTTTTAAAACTGAATTCTCATGACATTCTCAATTTTTTTCCAGCATAAGTGTTTTGGACTTTTTGTACAAGCTCTTCTAAGATCTCAAATAAAAATGATATAAATTTGTAATCTTTCCAACAGAAGGTTCAATATTTCCATATTGGTCTGCCAATCCTGATATAAATTGAAACCATAAATATCAATAACTATGAGAGGTGTATTGCTCCCAGTTAGGCCAAATCAGAGTGGCGGCGGCAGGAGGCTCCGTCCATCTGCCTGGATGCTTCTGCGCATGCGCAGAAGCATTGTGTGAACACAATGAACTGGTAGTAAAACTGGTACAAACCCACCACTGATAACTGTATGGCAAAACTGAGAATCAAAACAAATTCCTTTTGAAAATTGTATTATAGCAAAATGCAAGTCACCTTTAACTTAGAACTTAGAACAACACTATTGTCACTGAATGTATACTAATCAGCATACATTAAAATAAAATACTGCATCCAGTTTTGATGTTAAAAAAGATGTGAGATTCTAGGAAGAGTGCAGAGAAGAGCAACAAAGATGATTAGGGGACTAGAGCCTAAAACATATGAAGAAAGGTTGCAGGAACCTTAGTTTAATGAAAGAAGGACCAGGAGCGACATGTTAGCAGTGTGCCGATATTTCAGGGGCTGCCACAAAGAAGAAGGAGTCAAGCTATTCTCCAAAGCACCTGAGGACAGGACAAGAAGCAATGGATGGAAACTAATCAAGGAGAGAAGCAACCTAAGGACAAATTTCCTGAAAGCTAGAACAATTAATCAATGGAACAACTTGCCTCCAGAAGTAGTGAACGCTGGAAGTTTTAAGAAGATATTGGATAACCATTTGTCTGAAGTAGTGTAGGGTTTCCTGCCTAAGCAGGGGGCATGACCTGACAAAACAGCGATCGTCAAAATAGCGCCGACAACAACACAATGTCATAAGCGTGTCCACAACTTCGCGTCGATATAAGCACGCCAACGAAACCACGATGAAGGAAAGGTTTATTTTGTTGTATCAAAAAGATAACTTTGCTAGCTTTGCTTTTTATGTATGGAATCTTTAATTTCCTCTAATGTCTACTGTAATTGCTAAAATTATAAAGTCTCAAATTTATGTATTGACTTTAATTTACAGAAAACCCCTCAGTTTTGTTGACTATGTCAAGCTGCGGTATATTGAAGCTTTTGAATACTAGTATTGAAGAAGGCTCTTGAGAATACCATGGATAGTCAAGAAAATTAATAAATAGATCCTCGAACAAATTAATCAGATATTTCATTTCAGGAACAAATGACTATATTTTGGGCATAATCTATGAAGGCCATAGTACTGGGTAAAGTTAAAAAGTCAGCAGTAAAATGCAGTAGTCTTTCTTTTCTACTTTCCACAGCCCGCGATTGTGTTGGCGTTTTAATGTTTTAACGAGTGTTGCCTGCGTTTTGATTTTAAAGGCACAGCGCAATTGTGTCGGCACACACATGTTGGCGCGCTACTGTCGCATAATGATTAGCAGTTAAGATGGCGCGGATTTGACCCCTGCGGTTCTATCAGTGCGGAAAAGTCTTTCGCGCATTTGTCGGTGAACCAGCAGGGGGTTGGACTAGAAGACCTCCAAGGTCATTTCCAATTCTGTTATTCTGTATTCTGAAATTTGGTTGCGTACAGCTTTCAAAAGATCACCACCTCCAATATACACTACATAAAGGCAAAGGTAAAGGTTCCCCTTGCACATATCTGTTAGTCATTCCTGACTCTAGGGGGAAGTGCTCATCTCTGTTTCAAAGCTGAAGAGCCAGTGCTGTCCGAAGATGTCTCCGTGGTCATGTGGCTGGCATAACTAAAAGCTGAAGGTTCACGGAACACTGTTACCTTCCCACCAAAGGGGGTCCCTATTTTTCTACTTGCATTTTTACATGCTTTCGAACTGCTAGGGAGATCCATGGCAGAAGCTGGGACAAATAACAGGAGCTCACTCCGTTATGCGGCACTGGGATTCGAATCACCAAACTGCCGACCTTTTTGATCGACAAGGTCAGCTTATAGCCACTTAGCCACTATGTCCCAATACATTACATAAACATGAGTAAATAAATAAATATGCATCAGGGAAATGCAGTCACTAGAGGCAGGGGAGGCAGGGCCTCACCAGTCTCCTGAGGGAAAGGAAAAATTTTAAATAATTTTTTTTAAAATAATTAAAGCCAGGGTAGTTGCTACCAGATTCAAAGTCACAGTGGCTTGGTTTCTGCTCTCAGTGTTAACTATGGGAGGAGGCCAGAGAACTCGGGCCTCTTTTGCCTAAGGAATTGTTTGCCTTTTAAAAGTTAAGGAGGAGTTAACAAGCGAACACTTTCATATGCAAAAGAGGCACTGATTCTCCCGCCTCCTGATCGGGGAGCAGCGAATCATGCCTTATGAGCTTACGTTAGCACGCTTACGTTGGGCGGTCAAGAGGAGAGTTGAGAGAGTTTCCACAGCTGGAAAAGGTGGATCAGACGGAGGGAGGGGGGGTTCAAATTTATTGTAATTTAATTTGTAATTTGCAATTTAATAAAAAAATTATTTTTTTATTGTGAGGTTTGTGTGTGTGTGTTTTTTTTCTTTCTTCACAGAGGTGGGGTCGGAGGAGGCAGGGGGGGTGAGGCGGCGGAGCACAGAAGTGGCAGGGACGTTCTCGCCACTGTGTTTCAACAGGCCAGGCATCTCGCATTTATGTCCACCATAAACGCAAGACACCTGGCCTGTTGGACACAGTGGTGGTGGTGGGAGGAATTGGCTGGGTGGGCTGGCTGGCTGGGGAGGGGAGACCCCTTTAAAGCCCAGCACCGAGCGGGGAGGAGGAGAGCGGTGAGTCCAGGCAGGGAGCAGATCGGGCGGGCTGGCTGCAGGATTGTGACTGTCCGTATGAGGAGGTGGGGGGGCAGGGCGGTGGAACACGATGGCGGCGAGAAGCATCTCAGATGGAGCCCAGACACCCGGAAGACAAGCCGGCACTTAAAGGCATGCCGAAGTGCCGGCTTGACTTCCGGGTGTCCCGGCTCCATCTGAGATGCTTCTCACCACCGTAGTGCTCCACCGCCTTGCCCCCGCCCCCGCCCCCGCCTCCTCCGACAATCAATCCTGATGCCCCGGCCTGCAGCCAGCCCAGTACCGAGCGGGGACGAGGAGGAGGAGGAGGAGGAGGAGGAGAAGAGCGGTGAGTCCAGGCTTGGTGCTGGGCTGGCTGCAGGCCGGGGCATCAGGATTGTTTGTCGGAGGAGGCAGGGGCAAGGCGGTGGAGCGCGACGGCGGCGAGAAGCAACACCCCCGCCACTGTGTCTGATAGGCGTCTCACGTTTATGTCCGCCATAAATGCGAGACGCCTGTCGGACACAGTGCCGGGGACATTGCTTCTTGCCGCTGCTGCGGTCTTGCCTCACCAACGGTAACCGTCACCGCACGTCACTGATATGCATATACCCACATATGACACAGATAAAAAAACACAGTCCAATTCAGATGTATGTATGTATAAGGCAAGAAAAACAATTCTTGCAAATTTACCAGACAGATGGCATAGGGAACAAAGTTGTTACAGAATCGAGTAGTTCTGCTAGCAATACTTTGAAACCTCCTCCCAGAGGGAAGCAAAAGAAACAGACAATAAAATGGGTGTGTAGGGTTTCTAACAATGCTTTGAACTCTAAGCACATAGAACTTATAAGCAGTATCCTGAATAACAGGAAGCGAACTTCCTATAACCTTTTCAGCTGTCCTTACCACTCTCTGTAGGGACTTTGTCTCTGAAGCACTGCTGCCACCAAACCAAACAATGGTGCATTTTGTTAAAATGCTCTCAATCATATCTATGTAAAAAGTGGCCAGGACAGAAAGAGAAAGAAAGAAACATCAACATTCACTGTTGTACGTACTTTAACATTTATTAATGTAAGATAGATGTGCCGTCATTATTAGGGTACAGATATGAATAGCTTTGTTTTTTGTGTCATTTTCATTCAGCTGTTGTTTTTTTCAGCTTCACATTTTTTTAATGTCCATAAAAAAAAACAAGAATGTCTTCTTAAGATAATTGGTTTTAGACCTAGATATTGTAGAATTCTTTTCACTGTCTTGCTAATGGAACTTCTTTGGGAAGAGATATCAAAGTAGCTGAAGCAGAATGATCTTGATTTAAATTATCATTAAAAATGTTATAAGAATCAAATGGTTATAATTTTTGTCATTATAAGGTCTTTTTCTGTGACAGCACATTGACCTCATCAGGATGATGATAGGTTTAGATATTGAGGAACACTGAACCAGAAGAAAATGAAGTCAACTACAAAGCTTTATTGATTGGGGGAAGCAGCCATATGCTTTTCATCTGTAAAACAATTATATATTCTCAGTTGCACTTTGCAGAACTAGAAATTCTCTAGGTGTAAAATAAAACCAGGAGGGTCTGTCCACTTAGAGCCAGAAGTGCATTGCAGCAGTGGGATTCACTTACCTTCCCTACCGGTTTGCAAATGTGATTGTGCGTACGCTTGTTTCACTAACATGTGCCACATCTGTGCATGTGCACTGCCTTCTGTGCACGCTCAGTGCTCACGCATTACATCGGGGCAGATAGGCAGAGCCTTCCACAATCACCACTACCAGTTCGCCCAAACCGGAAAGAACTGACTGAATACCACCTCTGGTGTTTTACAAATGTGGCTCAAAATCTTCATTTTATCTGCTTAGCCTACCTGTCACTTACATTGTCCTAGAATCTTCTGTCTCTAATAAACTTCTTTTGCTTCACAAATTAATCAATTTAATTGAACAGTGATGTGGGTGCTTATAGTTCACACTAAATTTTAGAGCCCTGTTTGGGAGCTATACACCCATTCTTTCATGGCAAACATGGAGATCACATTTGGTTTTATTAGTGGATGAAATTTATTGAAAATTTGGGAAAAATATAAACAGAAGAAGCATTCCAAATTTCATAGAAATTAGTACAGGGATTTTTTTAGCTTTATACTATTTTAAAGTGCCCAGAACTTATTCATTTTGAGAAAAAAAATATGAAACTTGAAACTCTGAGAATTTATCCATGCTATCTTTGAGAACTGATTTCAGGGAACAAATTCAACTTGCTGAGTTCATGATTTTTCAGGAGATATCTTGCTTTGCCTTCAGCACATATCCTGGCCTCTTAATAAGCTTACTAGCAGAGTTTCCAAGATATTTAATATAGCATGGATTGATTAGACTTTCAGGTCATGCTCAGATGGAAGCTCTCAGATGCAATATTTTTTGCCTTGTATTTCTTGGTCTGGAAGCTAGGATAATTGACATTGCTGCCATGATAAATTTTGACACAACTTAACTTAATCCTGCAATTCAACATGCGTGTGTGTGTTTGAAAAGACAACGTGGCTCTGCATACAATCAAACTTTTTGAATTACTGTCCCCTCCCCACACACCTACCTTTTCCAGCTGTTTCAGAGGATTTCAACTTTGCTCTTGCCTGCCATCATGAAAAGAAAACTGCACAGAAACCGCTTTGGTCGCGTTGACCGATGATCTTTGGAGAGCCAGGGATGGAGGCCACGCCTCCATCCTGGTGCTCCTTGACCTCTCAGTGGCTTTCGATACCATCGACCATGGTATCCTTCTGCGACGACTGCGGGAGGTGTGGGTGGGAGGCGCTGTTGTACAGTGGTTCTCCTCCTACCTCTCAGACAGGTCGCAGTCGGTGTTGGTTGGGGAGCAGAGATCGACCCCTAGGCCCCTAACGTATGGGGTGCCGCAGGGTTCGGTCCTGTCCCCCTTACTTTTAAACATCTACATGAAACCGCTGGGTAAGATCATTCGACGGCACGGGATAAAATACCACCAATATGCGGACGATACCCAGTTGTATCTGTCCGCCCTGTGCCAACTCAACGAAGCGATGGATGTGATGAGCCAGGGTCTGGAGGCTGTTAAAGACTGGATGGGGGTCAACAAGCTTGTGCTCAATCCAGGAAAGACCGAGTGGCTGCTGTGTTTCCCTCCCGCGAATTGGCCAAGTGTTCCATATCTCAGGCTGGGGGGTCAAATTATACGCCCCTCAGACAGGGTTCGCAACTTGGGAGTCCTCCTGGACCCACAGCTGACCTTCAAACATCATTTGTCAGCTGTGACCAGGGGGGCATTTGCCCAGGTTCGCCTGGTACACCAGTTGCATCCCTACCTGAACCGGGAGGCCCTCACAACAGTCACTCATGCCCTTGTGACCTCTAGGCTGGAATACTGCAATGTGCTCTACATGGGGCTGCCCTTGAAGAGCATTCGGCGACTTCAGCTAGTCCAGAATGCGGCTGCGCGAGCGATTGTGGGTGCACCTCGCTTCACCCACGTTACACCTATCCTCCGCGAGCTGCACTGGCTGCCTGTCGATCTCCGAGTGCGCTTCAAGGTGCTACTTATCACCTATAAAGCCCTTCATGGTAGCGGGCCTGAGTATTTGAGAGACCACCTACTGCCAATTACCTCCACTAGACCGATACAATCGCATCGATTAGGCCTCCTCCGAATTCCATCTACTAGCCAGTGCAAACTGGCAACTACCCGGAGGAGAGCCTTCTCAGTGGCTGCTCCGACCCTCTGGAACGAACTCCCCGTGGAGATTCGGACCCTCACCACCCTCCAATCCTTCTGCGCCACTTTGAAGATCTGGCTGTCCCGGCTGGCCTGGGGTTAAGATTCCAACCCCACCCGAATTGTATGACTGTTGTGCTCTCTTTTAATATGTTGTATTGTTTCCATATTGGAATACTGTTTGTCTTTCCCCCCCCCCTCCCTTTTTGAGCCACCCTGATTCCCCCCAGGGAAAAGGGCGGCATATAAATAAAGGAAATGAATGAAAAAAAATGTAAAAGGAGAAAGGCAAGAGCTCTGAGGTCAGACTGAAGCCTCTAAAAAATGCCCTCTACAGGAGGCGAGAGAACCACGTGCCTCCTTTGCATAAGGAATTTTTCGCCTTTTAACCTTTGCTTAACTCTTCTCAAGTGATCATAAAGATAGAGTAAAAGAGGCACGTGGTTCTCTCTCCTCCTCCTGCAATTAAGCACTAAGCAGAGTCATCCACTGTGACTCTGTCAGCAACTATCTCAGCCTTTTTCCTTTTACATTTGTTTTTCTTTTTCATGATGACAGTGGTGAGGCCCTGCCTCCCCTGCCTCCCCTGACTGCACGTCCCTGCCATAAATTACTTGGAATAAGTAGATTATCTCACTCAGTATTGGTCATAATGTTTGGAAGAATGTCCAAAGTTTCAGATGTTTTAAATCTTGTCAACACCAAGGACCTGGGATTATTTGTATGCAGAGCATATGCACTGAGCCATTTCCAGATAAATACAGTGGATTCATATTCTAATCCATTATTGTCAAAGCCAATTAAAACTGCTGCAAAGTTTCATAAATGAATTCTCCTTCCTGGGCCTAATTATTTCTGATACCTTCTGCAAGACATTAAAGTTCTGGTAGCGTTGCAGATCAAATGCAGCAACAATGTTGTACTTTCTTAGAACTTCAGATCTTTGATGTAAATAATGGATCTGAGGAAACTGAGCATTTCTCATGTATGACTGATGAAATGGGAAGAGCTTCCTTTTCATTAACATTTTTAGTGTCATATAAAAATATTGAAATAATCCTAAATGAGGACTATATTCAATACAGTCTTCTCTATGGTTTGAATTCCATCTGAAGATTTTAGGGTCTCTGCTCAGTTATACATTTCTTATGTTGTTAGAGAGGAGTCATCTTAACATTGAGTCAATATGTATTATAAGACAGTTGTATATAATTATTGCATATTTTGAAAACTTGAAAAGTCAGAATTATTGTAGGTTGCAAAAAATAGATGCTACTGAAGAATTCAACATGAAGAATTTATGAAATGGCATCTGAAAGATCATAATGACTCAAAAATAAGGCATATCGGATTAGTGCAAAAATTGTATGAGAGGACTTAAAAGGAAGTGAAATAGAAAAACAGACTTTGTAATGGGGTTTGAAATCTTAATGCACATTTTAATATTAAAGAAAGTAGTAAAAATAGTTGTTCATATGTCATCATAGCCCATAGATCGTCACACTGAAACATAGCCCAAAATACAAAATAACAATAAAATAAGGTAATAAAAATAGGGTTACATACAAAGAGATCAAAACAAGAAATCCGGGTTTATGGTTAAATACTTGAAAATGTGTAAGTGTAAAATGACAGAGCAAAAGTGGCAACTGACCATTAAAATTTCTGTGAAATGACTCAAATGTTTGTAATTCAAGCCCCTGAATTAACCTAACAACAATAATTTGGATGTTAATAAGAAGACAATATCCTTTCATGACACTTACAAATATGTCCCATCAAGGCATGCTGAAGGCCTGGTCTACATGGGAAGGGGTGACCCGGTGTTTTTAAATGGAATACTTATAATATGAATCAGATATTGTGAGTAACTTCTATGTTTTTTTGTAATTATGAATCTAGGATGAAAATGTGGCTGTATTTACTATAGTGGTATTTTTATTGGCATTTCTCTAAAAAAGCCTGCCTTTAATATTTCCTTTCCTTTTCATTATTTACATGAAAATTTATTTAATTTATATGAGTTAATTTTCTCCAAAGATGGCATGGAATACATTTTTAAGTGAGAAATGTTTGGCTCAATACAGTGGAGATCTTAGTATTAAAAATCACAGCTCGTCCTTGACTTATTTCCATTTGTTTAATGACATTTGACATTGAATTATCAGTGCTGTTAGAAATAGTTATTGTCTAAATATGAACTTACAACCATTGCCCAATCTCTGAGGTCACATAATTACAATTGGCAACAGACTCACATTTATGATGGATTTCAGTATCCTACAGTCACATGATCACTATCTTTTTGGCCAATTTCTTATTTGATTAAGCCTTAGATTTGGATTTACAACTACGTGGCTCAACTTATGATGATGGTGACTCAACATACACAATTAAATTCCACATGCAAGGCAAATTTTAACCCCTTTTTGGAAGGCCAGGAGAAAGGGGGCTTGTCTCACCTCCAATATAAAAGAATATTCAATAGGGTGGGAGCTACAACAAAGAAGTATCTCTTCCTAGACCCCACCAGTCAGAGTACTTTAACTGATTATGTCTGCAACATACCTTCCCTGCCTGACCAAGTGGGACAAGCCAATGCAATGGGACGAAGTCAACACTGTAGGTAACCTGTCCCCATGTTATGTAGGGCTTTGCAAATCATAAGCAAAGGCTTTAAAATGAAGGAAACTGGCACCCAATGCAGTTTGTGGAGCAGAGGTATTATATGTCCCAGCCTCACTTTGCACCTGTTGAAACTTCTGGATACTTTTCAAAAGTAGATCCATGTACAGCATTTTGCAGTAGTCCAGATGAGAAAACTTCAAATAAAAAGATAAAATAAATATACTTTGATAAAAAGTAAACCACTTATTTAAGAATACTGCAGAAAAATCTTATATTGTCTGTTTAATAGCGCCATAAGAATCACAGACCACAATGAAAATAAGCCTATATTTTATAGAATGCTCTTTTAAAATAAAAACAATTATACAAGACATTGTATTAAATAATTACAGGAGTACATATGTGGAATTAGTTTAATTGATGTAATGTGCTAGTTACAACTGTATTAGTCAAGAACATCCCTGGCCTTTTATGGTCAACCTCCAACATCATACAAGGATTTATCACATTTTGTTAGGGGTAAATTTATTAGCTAAGACAATGAAAATTTGTCAGCTTTTCTAGCTTTTGCCATATTTGCTTTTGTTTACAACAGAAATCTAGGCAATAGAACCCTTCAGCATTGCCATCTGTGGAAAAAGAATTGATATAAGCAATAGGAATTCAGTCAAAATTCATCTATATCCCAATAACAATACTTTCTTATCCAAATTACATACATACATGCATGCATGCATGCATACACATACATACATACATCAGCACTCAATTCATGAAAGGATAGGCCTTAAAATTTATCACAATTCTTTATCTTCTCTTCTGCTATCTATTTTTATTATTATGCTTTGTTGTACAGTCAGTCAAATATTTACACTGGGTTTGTCAATTTTATCCATCTTTCTCTTCATTTGATTTGGAACCTTGATTTGATCTGAAGCATTAAACTGGATCGATCCTTTTTTGCTAAATTGATTCCAAGTCATTATATGTATTCAGAAGCAATTGATTTGATGATTCAAATTTAGTTTTTCAATTTGATTTTCTAGGATATTTCAACTGGATTTAAAATGTAGTGACTGGATATTCTGTATTGCAATCTGAACTGCTGCTTCTTATTTTAAATCCAATTTCAGTCTGGATTACGTAGATTCCCAATGTGACTATCCAGATTATGGCCACTGTAAACAGGATTATTCCTCTTTTTCATGCCCTTCCCATCCATACAAGGAAATTAAGCCTTTGTGACTAGAAAATAAAACATTTAAATCAAAGGATATTTACAATGGGCTGAGAATGGAAGGAAGGCATTAACCATCCCTGTACTTGGAAAGTAGTGACTATCCCATTATGGCAATGGCCAAGAAGAAAATGTGAATCCCCTCTAAATTGCAAATCTATATTTAGACAACCATAATATAAACGTTAAAAATTAATAAATTAAGATCAGTTGAATGTTTCAACAGAGCCATGATCATTTGTCTTGTCCACAATATCATGCATGGAAGCTCACTTTGCCCTAGAGCAATGAACCCCAACTTTTTGGGCCCCAAGGATCGGTTTTGAGGAGATTTTTTTTCCACCAAACAGGAGGTGTGGTTTTGCAGACTGCCTGGATCCAAGTGTGAATGGATGGGGCTTCACTCCCTTTTGTGAATGGATGAGGCTTCACTCACTTCACTCCACCAGTTCCTGTTGGACCATGGACCGCTGCCTGTTAGTAATCTGGGGGTTGGGGATTCCTGCCCTAGAATACAATTTTCTTTTTCCTCTTTATTTTTATGGTTCCAAATTGCATAATTTAATTTATTTAAAACTTTTGCTACCTTAAAAAATGGTGCCTCCTCTCAGGTCGCTGACTAATAATAAAATTGGATGGTGAAATAAACTACTTTTAAAATTATGTTGATCAACTGGATTGTTTAATTAGTGTTTTAAGCTATATTCTTATTTGGATAACAGCTCAGATATGTATTACCAGTAATTATAGAATGACAGTGGCTTTCAGTATTATCTTGACATGCAGTAACCTTACAACCTTACAAAGCAAGGTCATTAAGTACTATCTGTGAGTGATTATTAGGACTCAAATGGTGTGATTTGCAAGCCAAATACAATGGGAAAGCAGATGTATAGAGCTACATTCTTCAGACAAACCAAACACATACACATATTCACAAGATGAAAGGGCGATTTTGTAGCTTAGGAAAAAGGGGAAAACTAATTAAATAAATTGTGAGCTGTGTCCATCGTACATAATATAATATGCCTAAACTGGAAATTGCAGCTGATGGCATAACATCCTATTGCCATGATAATTGTCATGCTGCTGTGTTACCCTGCAAGCAAATTACTTTTATGCAGGATTAATTAGTACCATTCTCCGTGAAGTTAATATTCATTGTAAATGAGGCAGATTAGCTTGGAGTTATGTGATAGCTTGGAGAATGGAAACATTTTTTTAATGAAAGAACTATTAGAAAGTCAAATTTAATAGAAACAAAACAAAGCTTCCTGAATTTCAAATGCAACTGTTGTAATTGGTTTTCTACTGGTACAGAAAGAAATTGAATATGCAAAGGTGGGACTGCTGGGTGATAATATGCATGCTGTATATCCCATCACAGCTATGTTAAGCTATGGTGTGTTATATTAAGATAGGAGGTATTAAGAAGTGTACAGTTTTTAAAGTACTTTTTTTTCAGTCAGAAAAAAAATATTGAGCTTTCAGATCAACAAGACATAACTTTCAAGACCAGATTAATTATATTGATATTAATCTGATAATTATATTTGCATGTCATATGATTAATACCATATGATCGGGAGACTAGATTGATCCCACTTTGCTGTGATTTATATATTTGTTGAAACTCCTGCACCTTTTGTATTAAACGAAAAAGGAATTTGCTCTATTATGTTGAACATATTGAAATCTACATCCAATGGACAAAGAAGTGTTACCTCTCTCCCCAAACTGTGGATATCAAGAATAAAGCTATTGATTAGTAGTAATAATGTCAGCAATTGATCTGGCTAGGCTTATCCAAACAAAGTGAGTGATTTCTATCTGAATAATGCTTGGGTCCAGTGCAATTCTAAGTTGTTGTTATATTCTAGTTGACTTTTTCATGCCTGTCAGCCTCTGCTTCGCTGCTGTTTTTTGGCTGCCATTGAAATGGGGAGGGGGGGGCATGGTATTTGGGAAGGGAATCATATTGTGCTGGAGGATTGTTATTAAAGGCTGTCCTGACCGTCTCTCTGTGCATGTGGAAGAAGGGAGTTTCCCGCCAAGGCCAACTGTCCAGCATTCCAGCCTGATGATGCTTTTTGAAGATATCTCCCACCTGACAGTTGGGTGAATTATTATTGGACTATGAAATGGGGTGCCACGGGGAGGGGTTTGAATTATACATGATATCCATTGCTTTCGTGCCAATTTACTCAGACTCAGCTTTGCTTTGCTACTTATCGCTTGTAATTAGTAAAAGTACACTTAATTCTAAGAATGGAGTTGAGTGGTTTCTTTCCTGATTATTAAATGAAGGAGCACCTGACATTAAGCTGAGTCCCACCTCACACCCAACCCGGAGCGAACACCTTCCAAGAGGGGTGCCCTTACAGAAAGAAAAAATATGTCTTTACATGACAGTGACCAGGAAGAAGAAATGGGAGCAACGGCAGCACCATCATTAACAGAAATGCTGGCCGACCTGAGAGTGGAGGAACCTTCTGTTCGACCCAGGTGAATTTGGGGAGTGGGACAGAAAGAGGAACCTGATGAACCACTAACTGGAGTCATGAGGAGGAGGCCCAGGAAATCAGCTGCTGACTGGCGTGGCTTCAAGGATGAAGACTACAAGATGTCCCAAGCCATGAAACTCCTTGAAGAGGCGTGGGGCAAACGCCGGGAGAGTGCTGTGGAAAGGGGACCGGCAGAGGAACTAGAGAGAAGGTACCCGTTGCTTAGCTTAAGGGAGACGGGGGGGCAAAGGGGAATGTGCACAAGAAAACCCAGCACCGACCTCTCCCCTGCAGCTAGAGACATTCCGAGAGCAGGGGAGGGCCCCAGGTGATGCCGGATGGCTAAGGTCCCACCCTTAAGCGTAAAGTATGATGGAGAACCCAGTGGCCTGGGATTGTTTATAATTCAGGTCTGGAATTATATGCAAATATATGGGCCTGATCTGGACTCTGATGAAGCTAAAGTAAGAATAGTGTTAATGGCCCTAGAGAAGAAAGCAGCTGACTGGATGGTCAGATTACATAATAGTGACTCCCCTCTCCTGAGGAATTTTGATGGGTTTATGGCAGCAATGAGGAGACGCTTTGACGACCCTCTCACCGAGCGCTGGGCTAGACTGAAATTTACGACCCTCAGACATGGGAAAAAGACTGTGCCTGAATATGTACAGGAATTCCAAGAATTATCAGTTTATATGAGGGGATGGTCTGAAGAGGCCTTGTTAGATTGGTTCACAGATGGCTTGAACAAAGACGTTTACCAGCAGTGCGTAAACAGAAGAATTCCCCGCCGCTTAGAACCTTGGTACGAACATGCTGCAGAAATTGAAGTTGATTTGGCTAGACTTCGTTACAAGGAAGAGGGAGAAGCTGAGGATTCCCCTCTCCACACTAAATCTCCCCTCACAAAGGTGCAGAAAGGGGGAAGGGGAGGATTCACAGGCAAGCCCAAGCCTTCCGCCTGTTTCTGCTGTGAGAAGGACGGGCACCATGCTGTGAATTGCCGAGTCAAGATGGCCCACACTGCTCCGTCCCCCCGGAGGGAGAAAAAACCTGAAAAGCCTCCCAGCAAGAAAAAAGAACCTGCTTTGAGGGGGGAGGAAACTTCTCGACGCTTCGAACCAGAGGAAGGGGGGAGCAGAAGCCCCAGTTCATCTGATGACAGTGACTATGAGGATGCAGACCGCTGGTAAGTTCCCACTCGAGGCCCATGCTTATCCCAGTTGAGCTTCGAGTGCCCTCTTCTGACACAAAAGAGAAAACTCTGGCTCTTTTAGACTCTGGTTGCTCACGCTGCATTATAAGCCCAGAGATAGTTGAGAAAATGGGCTTGAAACTGAAAGCTTTAAAAATCCCGATTGCATTTTGCCAATTAGATGGCTCTATTGCAGGGGGCGGTCCTGCTCATTTTTCTACTGAACCCATCGAGATGTGGCTGGGTACCCACCAAGAAATGATAACTTTTATTGTGGCCCAAGGGATGGACCGGCCCCTAATTTTAGGGCTCCCCTGTCTCCGTAGATGGAACCCACGCATTAACTGGAGAGAGGGGTAGTTGCGGATTCAGTCTGCCACACCCCCTGAGGGGAAGATGGAGATGCCAGAGTCTGATGAAGCTGTCCCCAACCTAGCGGCCAGAGGACAGGAAAAAATTGAGGGGGAGGAAAGAATTCCGAAAGAATATTGGGACCTGAAAGATGTTTTCAGTGAAAAATCTTCTGATAAGTTCTCATAGGGCCACGGATTGCACCATTGATATTCTACCTGGGGTGAAGCTCCCGAAACCCCAAATATATTCAATGACCCTTAGGGAGATGGACAAAATGAGGAAATTCATTGACAAAAACTTGGAAAGGGGCTTCATTGAACCAGCACGGCCCAAGGTAGCTGCCCCAGTATTGTTCAGAGAAAAGAAAGATGGCTCCTTCCATTTATGTGTGAATTTCAAAAACTTGAACTGCATTTCTGCCCAGAACCTCTACCCTTTACCACTAATGAAGGACATGCTAGCCCAACTAGGGAGGGGAGAATTTTCACAAAATTGGATCTACAGGAAGCATACTATCGGGTCAGAATTAAGGAGGGGGATGAATGGAAGACTGCTTTCAACTGCCCCCTTGGTTGTTTTCAATTTCGAGTAATGCCATTTGGCCTCCAGGGGGCACCAGCAGTCTTCATGGAACTGATTAATGAGGTTTTGCATGATCATCTTTACAAAGGCGTGATGGTCTATTTAGACGATATCCTTATTTACACGGAAACATGTGAAGAACATGTGAAGCTTGTTCGCACTGTTCTGAAGAAACTCCATACTGCAGAATTTTATGCCAAATTGTCCAAGTGCGAATTTCATCAGGAGAGGGTTGATTACCTGGGCTATCGGATCTCCCACAAGGGAAAAGAAATGGACCCATCAAAGGTTAAGGTTGTCACCGAATGGGAGGCCCCACACACAAGTAAGCAATTACAGAGATTTGGGGGGTTTGCTAACTTCTATCGTCAATTTATTCCCTCTTTCGCTAAGATAGCTCTCCCTATCACTAACCTCCTTAAATCGAAAGGAGGAGCAAAGCCCAAACCTAACAAACCATTGAACTGGACAATGGAATGTCAGGCTGCTTTTGAAAAATTGAAACGCCTGTTTGCTGAGGAACCAGTCCTGAAACACCCAGACATGGACGCACCTTTTGTGGTCCAGGCTGATGCCAGTGATGTGGCGGTGGGGGCAGTACTGCTTCAAGAAAACGACCAAGGTAAATTACAGCCCTGCGCTTACACCTCCTGCAAGCTGACCGACACTGAGAGACGCTGGGCTATTTGGGAAAAGGAGGCTTTTGCTGTTCGTTGGGCTTTGACGACCTGGCGTCACTTTCCAGAGGGCTCTAAACACCCCTTTGAGGTGTGGACTGACCATAAAAACTTGGAGGCATTGAAAAACCCCAGGAAGCTGTCTCCCAAACAGATACACTGGGCTCAACATTTCAATCAGTTCAATTTTACTTTGAAATACATTCCAGGGGGGAAGAATTTTATGGCTGATGCTTTGTCCAAGCTCCCACAGTACAAAGCTCAGTGTGATCCAACCTGTCATTCCCAGAAGTTTGGCTGCTCCTGTTGTCACTAGGAGTCAGTCAACTTCTAAGTTAGAGGTCACAAAAGACTTTATCTCTGAACTGAAGGGGGCCCTTACAAAGGATGATTGGTTCCAGCAACACATGAATGAATGCACCATGAAAGATGGATTGGCTTGGATTGGTGCAAAATTATACGTCCCTGCATCCATTAGAACCATCATCCTCCAACGGGCTCATGACTCTCGCATGGCTGGACACTTTGGATTCGTCAAAACCTTGCACCTCATTAAGAGACAATTTTGGTGGCCTTCATTGAAAAAAAACATTGAGTCTTACGTGGCTAGTTGTCCCATTTGTGCCACTGCGAAATGCCCTCCGGGAAAACCCCAAGGATTGCTCCAGGCAGTAGCTCACCCGGAAGCCCCGTGGAAGGAGATCTCTATGGATTTCATTGTGGAACTTCCGGAGAATCAAGGAAATACAGTAATCTGGGTTGTTACTGACTTATTCTCCAAGCAAGGTCATTTCATTCCTTGCTCCAAAATCCCATCCGCCAAGTCTTTGGCTAAGATGTTCATCTCACATATCTATCGCTTGCATGGCGTGCTGGACCGCATCATTTCAGATAGGAGTGTTCAGTTCACCTCCCTGTTTTGGAAAGAATTCCTGAAACTGATTGTCTCTGCCCAGGGCTTAAGCTCCTCCCACCATCCTCAGACTAATGCGGCCTGCGAGAGGACTAATTCTGTGCTGGAGCAGTATCTTCGTTGTTTCATCAACTACCAGCAGGATGATTGGGTGGAATAGTTGCCTCATGCTGAGGTGGCTTACAACAATTCTGTGCAGAGTAGCACATGTTGTCTACGGGCAAGATTTTGTGCCCATTCCAGAGGTTCCTTGCGAGAAACCACAAGTGTCCTCACTCTCCAAGTGGAGTGATCGCCTTTGGGAGATGTGGCCTTTGACGCACCGGGTGCTGGATGCTGCACACCGCGCACATAAGAAACAGGCTGATAGGAAACGGTCTAAACCCCATGACTATAAGGTTGGTGATCGGGTTTATTTTTCCACTAGGTTTCTTCAAACGACTCAGAAGTCAAAGAAGTTGGGCCCAAAATATGTTGGCCCGTTTCCAGGTCCAGGTCCACCAGGTCTAGGTTTTCAAGGTCATCAACCCTGTTTCCGTCTGCCTCCAATTGCCTAAGCATCTCAGCAGGGTTTATCCTGTTTTTCATGTTAATCTCCTGAAACCTGAACATACTTCTCCGTTGAGGACTCCTCTTCTGCCTCCGCCCGCCCCGCTTTTGATAAAGGGAGAGCAGCATTTTGAAGTCCAGGAGATTTTGGACTCTCGTAAACAGAGGAACCGTATTCAATACCTTGTAGCTTGGAAACATTTTCCCCCATCTCACACTGAATGGGTTGACAAGTCCCATGTTCGAGCTCCTCGTCTGCTCCGCAAGTTCTACTCTACCTACCCTGACAAGCTCTGATTTCTATATGGACTGCTAATTTTCCTTTTCCCCTTCCCCTTTCTCTCTTCTGTGTCATGTTGTTCGTCTGTTGGTCTATGTTCTTTCGTTTCTGCAGGTTTGACCGCCCTTTTCTGGAGGAGGGGCGGATGTCAGCCGCTGCTTCGCTGCTGTTTTTCGGCTGCCATTGAAACGGGGAGGGGAGGCATGGTATTTGGGAGGGGAATCATATTGTGCTGGAGGATTGTTATTAGAGGCTGTCCTGACCATCTCTCTGCGCATGTGGAAGAAGGGAGTTTCCTGCCAAAGCCAACTGTCCAGCATTCCAGCCTGATGATGCTTTTTGAAGATATCTCCCACCTGGCAGTTGGGTGAATTATTATTGGACTATGAAATTGGGTGCCACAGGGAGGCATTTGAATTATGCATGATATCCATTGCTTTCAGCTTTGCTTTGCTACTTATCACTTGTAATTAGTAAAAGTACACTTAATTCTAAGAATGGAGTTGAGTGGTTTCTTTCCTGATTATTAAACAAAGGAGCACCTGACAATGCCAAATTCAAAAATGATGTCATTTTTCCTACCAGGTTTTGTTTTCATGTGACACATCTTTATTATTAAGCTAAAATAATGATAATATAGTACTTTATTTTTACTTTAGTAGCAAATCATATTTGGAAAAATAATTGACCAAAATGTAGTATTTTGATCACCAGCATAAGACAAACAAACAAAATGTTTAAAAGCTTATGGTGCTGGGGGGGGGGGTGGAGCTGCAGCCGGTGCAGCTGGAGCGTGTTTGCAGTAGTGCCTCCCGGTTTTATTTTATTTTATCAATTTTTAGTAATCCTACTCGATTCTTTTTTATTTAATTAACATTTTTTGGTGGAGATAACAGCGTAGAACATAATACAAACAAAAACTTTTGTTGCTGCTGAAGAATTAAATAAGCATGGGAAAAAGAAAGAAATGCCATGGCACCAGCCCAGGATCTCTCCCTGCAGTAAACACTGGAAAACAACCACGAATTGAGGAGCTCTTTGTTGGCAAGAGATCTGTAAGTAAAACTAACCCCCCCCCAATCTCCAACAATCTGGAGAGATTAGAACAGAACCGGCAAAAAGATATAGCAAATCAGCATTTACTAGACTTCTTGAATCTGGTGGAGGGGGAAAAAACTGATTGCCAGCTCTTATCACAAACAACTAGTCCAACTACTTCCTTTATTGAGTCTAAGTTAGAGACTAAAAAGGCAAAGAACAGTATGCAAGAGAGTATGGAGAGTTTACCCTGGGAAAATTCAACCGAGTTTATGGCAAAGCAATGCCTTCTCACAGCGCAAACGGTGGTCTCAATATTTGAACAATTAATTGCCATCCAACATGATGTAGAGTCATTGAAAAAAGATTTAGCTGTTTTTCTTCAAATGCAATGTCGGGTCCCAAGAACTCCCACTAAAGTGCTGGCAGAAGATTTGATTAACTCCCATTCGCAGGATAAGGAAAAGGAAAAAGAACAAAGAGCCAGAGAAACAGTTAAAGAGACAGCTAAAAGGAGACAGTCCTCTCAAAAAAACAGTCCCCCCCAGACAAGGCATTGAGAGGAAAAGGTATCAAAAAAGAAGAAATCAAGAAAGAATCCCTCCCTCAATTACAACAATCACATCGCTCGCTACAAACACAAAGGATAGCTTTTAGAATCCATTTGAACAGACTTAATTATGGACGTTGGAATTCCAGAAGTGCAATATTAAATTCCCTAAGCCAGCTTCTTCACTTTCACAGGGGCATGATCGATCTCCGTGCTGTGGAGTGGTTACCTGAGGCCCCAAATTGGAAGCAGGTCCTTTTGTCTTTCAAACAGCCCACCATACCTCAGATGTTATTCAAGATGAAGGCCTTTTTAGCCTCCTTCCAAATCTTTCCCATCAGTGTCTTTGGTGAGGAAAGGGTTATCCCGTTAATAACTAACATGTGAGCCCCCAAGGCAAATGACACCACCTCACTTTCAACCTTGGAAAAGAAAGAGAATGATAGTGGGAGTCAACCAATCTTGCACAGAGAAGAGATACAACAGCACAGAAGCTAGCCTCATTAACGCTTTTGGTGCTCTCCCAAGAACAAGACAATATATTATTCAAGCTAGAAAATTTAAAGAAATCCTTATTGGTCACAATGGACACAGCAGAGCCACTTATAGACCTGGTTTCCCCAGTAATTGAGCCTCTCACTCCCCCCCCCCCCCAAGAGGACAAGAGATTGCATGAATTCAAGATCATAGAAAATAGAAGCCAAGACCCAAAGGGGGTATTAGAGACCCCAGAAGAGATGTTTTCATCTTTGTGTGAAAATTCCATGACACCTTCATCACCGCCAGCTCCAAACCAAGATACTGAGAGTCAACTCACGAAAGAGCCACCATTGAAAAAAATGAAAGATGACCTAATAACGCCTTGCCCTACAACCAGAGAAGAGGCTTCAGAATGGCAAGCTCTGCTAGCTGGTGCTAAAACCTTTTACCCTGAACAAGTTTCTCAAAAGTCTACACATGACCTAGACGGGTCCTCCCTATTTTTAAAGAAGACCAATTCAGTGTGCGATGACACCTCAATCCATGGTAACAACCAGACAACTTCCCTTTGTATAAATCAAGTTTCCTGATGAGCTCCAAAAGTTGACCCACTCTCCCTTATAACCTGGAATATAACAGGTTGGTCCGTCCCATCAAAAGACCAACTCTTTTTTGACTATATATCACAATTTGACATCCTCTTCTTGCAGGAAACCTGGACCTCCACAGAGATTCAGTTAGATGGCTATTGGGTCAACTCAATTCCGACTGTCCCAAGCAAGGTGGGGGGGAGAGCTAAAGGGGGTATTGTGACGTTAGTTAATACATCCTTGCATTTTAAATGTGTATCACTGCCACCTTTCCAGTCATGGGTTGTAACTACATTGCTCTTATTTAAACAGGTGGTTTTGCTATTCAATATATATATTCCTCCACTTAATAAGAATAATGAGATTAACAAGATTTGGGACAGCATAGAAGATTTTATTCTTGGCTGTTCAGCCAAATTCCCCAAAGCTGCAATAATTATATGGGGGGGGGGGGGACTTAAACGCTAGGATGGGTCCAAATGACCAAGCATTATATAAGCAGTTTAAGATTCACTATGATGAAAATGTAACAGATGAATCTTTGCATGCCAGACAATTTAAAGACCCTAAAGCTAATCGGGCAGGCTTATGTGTAAGACAAATGACTGAACGTTTGGATCTGTGTATCCTTAACGGGTTCCCAGCAGAATATACTTACCAGGGAGCAGGAAGAAAATCCACAGTTGACTACTGGATTATTATCCAGTTCTTATGAGATTCTTATGACCTCCTGAAGTTCTTACAGAAGATAGAGGTAGACTCGCGATTGGAAAGTGATCATAATACAATACTCCTTACTCTCACATTGCACCAGAATTCTCTAAGGGCAGGCACAGCCTACCTACCCAGGTTAGAAACTCAAAATACCCAGGTAAAAATTAAATGGAATGAGAAAAATGCTAAGGAAGTTACCAAATGGATGTTAGCCCCTGAAACCATAGAGTTACGTACATCTCTACTAAGAAATAACTGTGGGGGATCTTACCTAGAGGGGTTTGAATCCTTAATTGTAAACTTGAATTCGGTTCTCAGTAACAGATCACTAGCTCACCCCAAAATGCTAGTTTCAAAAAACATTTGATAGAGATTGCGTTCAACTAAAAAAGATATATAATGAAGAATACAAGAAAAGTAAAGGTGCCTCCTCCGAGGAGCACACTTACTACTTAAAGCAGTTGAAAACACAATATAAGAACCTTCTAAAAGAAAAGAAAAGTGTGGCCCTGAAGGAGTCTTGCCATAGACTAATTACAGCAGTCAGGACAAAAAATACATCCCTTTTTTGGAAAACCTCCCCTACCCCCAACAAATCAGGTTCCAATTCACGCCTGGGAAGAGTACTTTAGGGAGCTTTATACAGATCCTGACTATGTAAGCAAGGAGAGCCAAGCTAGTTTGGACCACACTCCTCACTGGCCCCCTGTTACACAAGAAGAGATATCCTGGTTGATTGGAGCCCTAAAGGCTAATAAGGCACCCGCAGCTGATAATGTCCTGCCAGAAATAATTAAAAAGAACACCAGTTGGTGGGCTCCACTTTTAGCATCACTGTTTACATTTATAGACAATACAGGCCATATGCCTAGAGATTGGGGAGTAGCACTTATCATACCAATTTATAAAAAAGGGAATAGAAATGACCCAGGCAACTACAGACCCATTAGTCTTCTAAGCATTATTAGTAAACTGTATGCCAAACACCTAAATTATAAACTTCAAGATTGGCTAATTTCAGGGGGGATAATCAAAGACGAACAAGCCGGTTTTAGAGAAGGAAGATCGACGGTGGATCATATCTTGGTACTCCACCATTTAGTACAAAAATACACACATAAAAAAAAATCCTCTCTTTTTGTGGCCTTCCTGGATTTTAAACAGGCCTTCGATTCAATATCCAGGATCACCCTCTGGGAGAAGTTAAAATGCACCACTATCGATAAACGCCTCCTCTTCCTCATACAAAAATTGTATGTCAATTCCACCCTGAAAGTGAGGTGCAATCCCCAAGGGAGTTTAACCGGCTCAGTAAGAGTACAAAAAGGGGTACGGCAGGGTTGCATCCTGTCCCCCTCCCTCTTCAACTTTTATATTAATCCCCTGATTGACCTTTTACAGAACCCAGATTTCCATCCTAACCTAGCACAACGCAAAGTGTCAATTCTCTTATATGCTGATGACGCCGCTATCATTTCACAAACCTCCATAGGACTGAAGAGAGCAATTAGGGTAACACTCGGCTATTGCAGGCAAAACAAGCTGGTCCTTAACTTCGATAAATCAAAAATTTTAGTTTTTGCTAAAAGACCATGCCAATATTCCTGGCAAATAGAAGGATATAGTTTGGAACAGGTTAGAACATTTAGATACCTTGGAGTGGTTTTCCACTCGCTAGGGACATGGAAGGCACATCTGGATCACACATTGCAAGTAACCATTAGGTCCTCAAATGCAATCAAACATTTATACAGGTGGAGGTCAGTTAGTACCTGCTGCCTTAAAACTTTTTGAGGCCAAAACATTGGTGCAAATTAATTACGGGGCACAAACAGGAATCCCTGCAAAGAGAGACTCGCTAGAAACCATTCAAACAAAATTCCTGCGAGCCATCTTAGCTGCTCCCAATGGAACTCCAAATGCCCAGTTAAGAATTGAGACAGGCATGCCTCAAATTCAAGTAAGAGCCTGGAAGATGATGGTCATTTATTGGCTTAAAATGAATTTCTTTCCAGAAGGACTGTCCCCACTAGGTTGACTGACAATTTCCCTTTCCCCTGGAAACAAGCAATTTATCACAAGCTAGGCTCTTATGGGCTTTCATCATTATTCTTAATGTCCCTAGGCTTTGAGCAAGCAAAGCAAGTAGTAATCAATAGAATGAGGGACATGGAGTTCCAAGAAGAATTAAATAGGTTGCCTTTCCACAGTAGGGACAAAATCAAACAGGGTGTGTGGGAATCGGCAAGATATCTGAATGACCTGATCTCTCCAAAACAAAGAATAGCTTTCTTCAGAGCCAGATTTAACATTCTTCCCTCAGCACTCCTCCAGGGCAGGTATAAAAGAACACCTATAGCCGAACGCATTTGTATATGTGGTAAAGGAGAAGTGGAAGATAATTCACATGTACTATTACACTGCGAGTTATACAGAGCTTGTAGGTCTGCATATATTCTCCCATTATTAGAGAGATTGCCAGGGAGGCAGACAATGTTTATCTCGGCTTTCTCCTCCAGGACACTAACCCGGCTACCACGTATGCAGTGGCAAAGTTCTGTGCTGCTGCAATGTCCATAAGAAAAAAATTGGCTACAGTATAGTACCATCTTGTACCAATTATCTGGACATACCTTTAACAATCTTTGGACCATAATGTTATTATCCACTTTTAATGTAAATACTTTTAATTATATTTTAATGTTAGTATTTTTAATACAGTGTAAAGACAAATGTATATTGCTGGTCTTTGACCATAATAAAGATCTTACTTACTTACTTATGGTATTTATGTAGTTACTGATCACATCTAAATTACATATATTAAAGTAATCAAAACATCTTTACAATCGCCAAGGCATGTCACAACTTTTGAACCCTCTTGGAAATTGAAAGTTGAAAAATTTGACATGTCTTATGACATGTTTAGGTAAGATTCCTGTCACTGACTAGAGAGCAATTCCTTTTTAGTTTGGTGCCAGAGTTCACAATGTAAACAGTTTAAATATATATTATTTCTATTCATTTTAAATATTAGATTGATTTTAATAGTGTTGTCTTTATCTATACACTGTTATCATGCCATGAAACCATGTAAATCATCCTGATACTTTCTGCTATCATTTAAATTTTAGAGACAACATTTCACGGTTTCTCAAAAATGCCATGACCTTTATTTTGCTCATAAAGTGTTTGACAGGATAATAATTGTACAACTCACATTTGCTGTGTGACATGTGTTAGATTTCTAATGGGATGGTTAAAGAATTCACACCGTATATCTTTTGATGTTCCTATAGTTTGGAGGTAGTCAAAAGACGATTCATCAGATTGCTTTTGATATTTCTGCCTAATGAATTCTTCTCTCAAGAAAAGGGACTTTGTAAGATATTTGTTCAGTTTAAAAAGCTCTTGGCCATGAATACAATGTAAATTAGTTGGCTTGAAAGTTGTCCCTCATAATGGAAATAAATTGCCATCTGTATTATTAGTCTATGCTTCTAATATGAAAGAGTTGTTTGCGAACATGGAACTACTTTTAGAAAAGATATAAACATAAAATATTAAAAAAATAAATGGAATATCTGTGGACAACTGACGATCATTGCAGCTCTGCTAAGCCTGCAATTTGGATACAAAGCACTGTACAGGAAAAACAGCATTATATTCAAAAAGAATGGCCAAAATGTAACTCAAATGTCCAGGAAAAAATAATGTGGTAATTAATCCCCTTTGAAAAAGTATTGCTTGATACTTTGCGCATCAAACCTGGACTTCAAAAACTTCATTAACATGATGGATAAAATAGGAACCAGATTTATGTATTTGAGGAATATTTTTTTCAGGATTAGTGATGCTAAGATTAAGGAACTCAGATTCTTCTTTTCTTACCAATTCTTCCTCTTATTCCAAAGAGATATACCAGGGGTGGGATTCTACCAGTTTGGACCAGTTTGGGCAAACTGGTAGCTCCAACAATAAGCTTGGAGTGAACCAGTTCACCCCGGCGATCAGATGATCCCACTCACCCACCCGCCTGCACTATTTAAGAGCCAAGGTGGCGCAGTGGTTAAATGCAGCACTGCAGGCTACTGCTAGATCAGCAGGTCAGCGGTTCAAATCTCACCGGCTCAGGGTTGACTCAGCCTTCCATCCTTCCGAGGTGGGTAAAATGAGGACCCAGATTGTTGGGGGCAATATGCTGACTCTCTGTAAACCGCTTAGAGAGGCCTGAAAGGCCTATGAAGCGGTATATAAGTCTACTGCTATTGCTATATTGCTATTTTCCTACCTTTATCTCAACTGATTCATGCAGGTGAGCAGATTACATGCAAATCAGCTATGTTACTCCTCCGAAGAAACCCTGAAGTGAAGATTTCTTCAAACTGTGCACACATGTGCAGTGATCACAGAACCAGTTGTTAAACCAGGAGAATCCCACCTCTGGATATACTCCATAATGATGTGTAGTTTATCCCAATTATTTTAGAATTAAAATGAAGAATCTGTAAATCTACTGTTACTGTAAAGTACAGGGTTGCCTTCATTTGGTTTCTCTTTTCAATGGATAGAAAGTATTTGCATTTGACCTTGTTTTTTTCTGAAGACCTGATGTCATATATTTTCTGTATGTTTTGATAACTTCTGATGTTCAAAGAAAAATTCAGAGGAAAATCAGAGGGTGTAATAACCAGAGCTGATGAACCCCCCCCCCAATGTATATTTAATGGTTTGTATTATTTAGAAGTGGGCTGAATAGCTATATATCCCAACTCTTATCTGCACAACCTGTTCTCTTCCGCATTTGGACATTTTCAGGGAACAGGTGAAATTTAAATAATTTAAAACTAGATTAGAGTTACAGACAAATGCACATACTTGTTTGTTTTGAAAAGTCTTCCTGCCACTTCTTATATCAGCCATTTCAATATTTTTAGAGATATAATGACCATGAAATAATGCTATGTTATTTTTATACCCAAGTTGCTATATTATGATACTATCATAACTAAAGGTGTTTTTCTGAGGCATTTCTAATGTACCTGCTCAAAAATAAACCAAAAGCAATAGTAAATAGTAAATATAAAATTACTGTATCCATATCTCAAAAATTGATTGCTTTCATGAAAATATTTAGATTATTTTATGATTCCCATGTGTACTATGGTAATAGATTGTTTACACATGATATTCCTGCTCTGTTAGCCAATCTTGGAACCAAAGAGTTGAATTAAAGTTAAGGTGACCAAGATAACTAAATCCACCCACTTGAAATATGTTGCACATCTATTTCTTGATCACTTTCCCAAGACTTCAACATTTCTGTCTGCATGAAATTAGTCTAAAGTACTCATTTGGCACACATTTTATTCATGACATTGATTCGTAACTTTAGTTTTGACACTTTGAGGTTATTTTTAGCTCTTAGTAACTAAGACATATTCAAAATAGTTGCAGAACAAATAAAAGGTTCTATGAACTACATGGTTTATCCCTAAATCAAATTATTTCATGCAGACCCCTGCTATTAAGTTTCAAACAAATTCTGTAATAAAAGTTATTCCAGAATTAAATATTAAAGCTGAATATACAAAGAAATGTGCTTTCGGATTTCCTCAATCAGTGTAGTTACCAGAATGTATCAGGAATAAATTATGAACAAGGATGGAGCCAGGTCTACTGATTCCACCTATATGTCATCTCTAAATCTGTTCTACCTTCTCAGTCCCAGAATAACCACATGACCCTGATTTGTGACCTCCTGAAAGCTTCTCCATTAATTCCTCTTGTCAAAAACTGGTTGTGAAGTACAGAAAAGGAGATCTGTATTTGTCATGACAGCAAAACACAGAAAATTCCAGTCAGTTGTAAAGTGCCCAAATTTCCATCATGTGACCATAAAGATGTGACAATAAACTCAAGTGTGAGGACTGGTTGTAAAGTTGCTTTTTCAGCTCTGTTGTAACATTGAATGGTCACTGAACATGATAGTTGTTAAACAAGGATTCCTGCATTTGTTCTGGATGACAACTGATCCTATAAAATTATTAACTTGTTTCTTAAAGAGATGCAAGCTACGCTTGGTAGTCAAAGACATACTTTTTAAAAATCATATATCCACCAACAAGTAACTCTAGATGGCTGAATAATTAGGTCATATTTACAACTATGATGCCAGATTTTATCCATTTTGATTTACAAATGTATGCTATACATACATTGCTTAAATGGCACAAAGTATGATACGTTTGTTTTTCGAATCTGAGCTTCAGATCAAAAGTTACACGTTCTGGTTCAATTGAGTTTTTCTGCAAATTCTAAGATATACTTGGGTGTAACTCCCCAGGGAAACATCAGACCACAAAATGGGTTGGTTTTTTAGCATTCTCGTCTCAGGACACTACTAATATACCTTTGTTTTTCGAATCTGAGCTTTGGTTCAAAACTAACTCGTTCTGGTTCAATTGAGTTTTTCTGCAAATTCTAAGATATACTTTGGTGTAACTCCTCAGGGAAACATCAGATCACAAAATGGGTTTGTTTTTTAGCATTCCCGACCCAGGACACTACTAATATATGTTTGTTTTTAGAATCTGAGCTTTAGTTCAAAAGAAACAGGTTCTGGATAAATTGAGTTCTTCTGCCATTTCTAAGATAAACTTTGCTGTAACTCCCCAGGGAAACACCAGATCACAAAATGGAGTGGTTTTTTAGCATTCCTGACTCAGGACACTAATAACATGTGTTTGTTGTTCAAATCTGGGCATTGGTTCAAAAGAAACACTTTCTGGTTGAATTGAGTTCTTTTGCCAATTTGAGATACACTTTGCTATAACTCCCCAGGGAAACACCAGATTACAAAATGGAGTGGTTTTTTAGCATCCCTGACTCAGGACACTACTAATATGTGTTTGTTTTCGAATCTGAGCTTTGGTTCAAAAGAAACACTTTCTGGTTGAATTGAGTTCTTTTGCCAATTTGAAATACACTTTGCTGTAACTCCCCAGGGAAACACCAATTACAAAATGGTGTTTTTTAGCATTCCCGACTCAGGACACTAATGACATGTGTTTGTTGTTCGAATCTGAGCTTTAGTTCAAAAGAAACAGGTTCTGGATAAATTGAGTTCTTCTGCCATTTCTAATATAAACTTTGCTGTAACTCCCCAGGGAAACACCAGATCACAAAATGGAGTGGTTTTTTAGCATTCCTGACTCAGGACACTACTAATATGTGTTTCTTTTTCGAATCTGGGCATTCGTTCAAAAGAAACACTTTCTGGTTGAATTGAGTTCTTTTGCCAATTTGAAATACACTTTGCTGTAACTCCCCAGGGAAACACCAGATTACAAAATGGTGTTTTTTAGCATTCCCTACTCAGGACACTAATAACATGTGTTTGTTGTTCAAATCTGGGCATTGGTTCAAAAGAAACACTTTCTGGTTGAATTGAGTTCTTTTGCCAATTTGAGATACACTTTGCTATAACTCCCCAGGGAAACACCAGATTACAAAATGGAGTGGTTTTTTTAGCATCCCTGACTCAGGACACTACTAATATGTGTTTGTTGTTCGAATCTGAGCTTTGGTTCAAAAGAAACACTTTCTGGTTGAATTGAGTTCTTTTGCCAATTTGAAATACACTTTGCTGTAACTCCCCAGGGAAACACCAATTACAAAATGGTGTTTTTTAGCATTCCCGACTCAGGACACTAATGACATGTGTTTGTTGTTCGAATCTGAGCTTTAGTTCAAAAGAAACAGGTTCTGGATAAATTGAGTTCTTCTGCCATTTCTAATATAAACTTTGCTGTAACTCCCCAGGGAAACACCAGATCACAAAATGGAGTGGTTTTTTAGCATTCCTGACTCAGGACACTACTAATATGTGTTTCTTTTTCGAATCTGGGCATTCGTTCAAAAGAAACACTTTCTGGTTGAATTGAGTTCTTTTGCCAATTTGAAATACACTTTGCTGTAACTCCCCAGGGAAACACCAGATTACAAAATGGTGTTTTTTAGCATTCCCTACTCAGGACACTAATAACATGTGTTTGTTGTTCAAATCTGGGCATTGGTTCAAAAGAAACACTTTCTGGTTGAATTGAGTTCTTTTGCCAATTTGAGATACACTTTGCTATAACTCCCCAGGGAAACACCAGATTACAAAATGGAGTGATTTTTTAGCATCCCTGACTTAGGACACTACTAATATGTGTTTGTTGTTCGAATCTGAGCTTTGGTTCAAAAGAAACACTTTCTGATTGAATTTAATTCTTTTGCCAATTTGAAATACACTTTGCTGTAAAACTCCCCAGGTAAACACCAGATTACAAAATGGTGTTTTTTAGCATTCCCGACTCAGGACACTACTAACATGTGTTTGTTGTTCGAATCTGAGCTTTGGTTCAAAAGAAACACTTTCTGGTTGAATTGAGTTCTTTTGCAAATTTGAGATACACTTTGGTTTAACTCCCCAGGGAAACAACAGATCACAAAATGGGTTGGTTTTTTAGCATTCCCGACTCAGGACACTACTAATATGTGTATCTTTTTCGAATCTGAGCTTTGGTTCAAAAGAAACACTTTCTGGTTGAATTGAGTTCTTTTGCCAATTTGAGACACACTTTGCTGTAATTCCCCAGGGAAACATCGTATGGAGTGGTTTTTTAGCTTTCCTGACTCAGGATACCCCTCTTATGTGTTATTTATTGGAATCTGAGCTTTGGTTCAAAAGTAACGCTTTCTGGTTGAACTGAGTTCTCTCGCCAATTCTGAAATGTAACGTTTTTAAGTTGAATTGAGTTTTAATGCCAATTCTGAGATACGCTTTGCTATAACTCCTCAGGGAAAGGTCTGATCACCGAATGGAGTGGTTTTTTTTAGCTTTCCCGACTCAGGATACCCCTAATATGTGTTTGTTATTGGAATCTGATCTCTGCATTAAAAGTAACGTCTTCTATTTGAATTGAGTTTTAATGCCAATTCTGAGATACACTTTGGTGTAACTCCTCGGGGAAAGGTCTGATCACCGAATGGAGTGGTTTATTACCTTTCCCGACTCAGTATACCACTAGTATGTGTTTGTTGTTCAAATTTGAGCTTTGGTTCAAAAGTAACACTTTCTTGTTGAATTGAGTTCTTTTGCCAATTCTGAGATACGCTTTAGTCTAACTCCTCAGGGAAAGCTCTGATCACTGAATGGAGTGGTTTTTTAGCTTACCCGACTCAGGATACCACTCATATTTCTTTGTTGTTCGAATCTGAGCTTTGGTTCAAAAGTAACACTTTCTGGTTGAATTGAGTTATTCTGCCAATTCTGATACCCTTTGGTGTATCCTCAGGGAAAGGTCTGATCACTGAATGGAGTGGTTTATTAGCTTTCCTGAGTCAGGAAACCACTAATATGTGTTTGTTATTCGAATCTGACCTTTGGTTCATAAGTAATGCTTTCTGGTTGAATTTAGTTCTTTCGCCAATTCTGAGATACGCTTTGCTGTAACCCGTCAGGGAAAGCGCCAATCACCGAATGGAGTGGTTTATTAGCTTTCCCGACTCAGGATACCCGTAATATGTGTTTGTTGTTCGAATCTGAGTTTTGGTTCAAAAGTAACACTTTCTGGTTGAATTGAGTTCTTTCGCCAATTCTGAGATACGGTTTGGTGTAACCCGTCAGGGAAAGCGCCGATCACCGAATGGAGTGGTTTATTAGCTTTCCCGACTCAGGATACCCCTCTTATGTGTTTGTTATTGGAATCTGAGCTTTGGTTCAAAAGTAACGCTTTCTGGTTGAATTGAGTTCTTTCGTCAATTCTGAGATACACTTTGGTCTCACTCTAAGCTGTGATCACCGAATGGAGTGGTTTTTTTAGATTTCCCGACTCAGGATACCCCTAATATTTGTTTGTTGTTCGAATCTGAGCTTTGGTTCAAAAGTAATGCTTTCTGGTCATTTTGCTGCTTGACATGAAAAGTTATCCAGTGAAACACTGCCCTTTATACATTCTATGGGTCCTTCATAGTGCCCTTAAGCATAGCTCACTCTTATTTTCTAATGCAGTTCAGATCATTTAGTACTATGTTGCTCATGTCATTCCTTCTATTTTTGACATGCTTATTTCCCATTTATCTACGGTAAACCAGTCCAAACAAACCCAATTGTATATTGCTGGTTTTATTATCGACCTGGACTGTGTCATCCATTCTCTATTTGCAGCAAGTATGTCCTTGATTAATCCACCCTTTTAATACAACAGCAGCAGTTGTAATAGCTGTTTTACCCTTCACTGCTCCTTCTTTTACCCTAGGAGGAGAAATGTATGCGGACTCTTGCACTTTTTTTTTACACTTGCTTAAAAACAATCACAACTTTTTTTAAATTGCTGATGAGCCAATCATTTTTACCGATATTTCAACACTTTACTATGGCTTTAGCTAAAGTTTGTCCTCATCATGAAAATTGTATGTGAAGACAACAGTGTACCTGCTCTAGATATGCATAAAATAATGTTCCATGAGCTGCAAAGGAAATTGAAGAAATTGAATAGGAAGTCAATGCTGGAAGGAAGAAAGTGAGAAAATGGGCATAATAAATAACACCCTCTCTGGAAAGCAAGTTCTGGTATTTAGACGACAGAATTAAAGTCATTTAATGTTTTGATATAATTATAGTATTATATTTGCCCTGTCCAATTGTGTAGATCTTTTCGTTATCTAGAATTGAAGTCATCACTTTTGCAAAGGTACCAGAAATTCATTTTCAAACATTTGCAGTAAGAGACCAGTAATCCATCTGAACAATGAGATCACAAATTTCTCTTTCTCTATTGGTTCATTCACTGTTTATCTTTGAACACCTTTTATCTTTGATAAGTTTTGCTTTTTAGATATTCATCTGCTCTTGCCGGTGAAACTTTATATCTCTTATATAACCTTGCATAGTACCGGTGAAAATTTGCATGCATTATTAATTGGTATAGTCTTGTCATTTTGTAATTTTAGTATAATTTTTTTCACTTTCCTTTCTCAGTGTTTAAGCTAGCCATTTCTCTGACTTATTTGTTTTCTCAGAGTCCTGTATGACAAAATTAATTTTATTTCCATCTCTGTTACTCTTAACATATAGAGTTGACACAGTAGAAGTTTAATTTGCTGTAAAATGTTTTTTCTACCTTCGGATTTTGCTAGTTTTTTATTTTTATATACATTAACAACTTTTGTAACTTTTTGTTTTCAATTTGCTGTTCTGCTGTATAAATTGTCCTCTCATAAAGGCTTTGCAATTGTGGATTTATATATAAACCAACTCAATTTTTCTTGCTTATACCAGCTGAAATGAATTCTTATCTCAATTTTTTTCTAAATCTAATATTTTTTATTCTTCTTTTTTATATGCTTTTCTCATAAGTAAATTATATTCAGCTTTTCCTTTTGGGGAAATTTATATTCCACATTAAGCATTTAAACTCCACACTTATTTTATGAATTTCAAAAAGCCTAGACCAAATTTCTTAATTGAACTATATCTCTAGTGTTTTACGCTAGTTTTCTATCAGATACTAATCAGTCTGACTCTTTTTTAACTCTCGAGCTTTGTTCCCTAGGTGGGAACCACAAAAATAAGTGTAGAACAAATTTAAAAATATAACAAATATCCTATGTTATAAATTGTCTTCCTTTAAAATCAGATATACACCACATTACTAATATTATTCATGTTTCTTAAAATGGAATAATTATGGAATGCTTTTAGTTAATGAAAGGGCCTTTGATTGGTTATGAATAGTTGTATTGCAATTTAAGTTCTTAGGCTTGCTGTATTTTTTCCATTGTGTTGCAGTAAAATTGCTTTTATTTCACACTTTTAACTACAATAAATTGCCAAAGTTTGACTGATAATAACAGATATAAATAAAAAAATACAAAATCAGAATGTATAGGTTCTGACCAGTTCTGGAGAACCAGTAGCAGAAATTTTGAGTCGTTCAGAGAACCAGTAAATTCCACCTCTGACTGGCCTTGCCCCCATCAATTCTCTGCCTCCCGATTCCCAGCTGATCAGTAGGGAATTGAGATTTTGCCATGCCTACCAAGCCACACCCACAGAACTGGTAGTAATTTTTTTTAATCCCATCACTGTTTCCCTCCCTCCCACCTCTCTCTCAAAAGTATGGAAATAATTATGCTAATGTTCTTCAATTGCTGATATTATTGCCTATGATTTAGAAATAGCAAACCTACACCCAGCAAAATTAATAGTTACTGTTAATAGAGTAGGAATATGAATAATTCAAAGGAGAAACTTAATCTTGCCAACCCTGAAAACTAAGAGACATTTCCCAATGGTTGAGTGACCAATTTGAGGGTCTTCCTCATTCACGGAAGAAACCTCTATTATTACTGCAAGCAATACCATTTGCAAGGACAATTAAATCTGCCTATTTGTCTCTGTGTGTGTGTGTGTATGAGAGAGAGAGAGAGAGAGAGAGAGAGAGAGAGAGAGAGAGAGAGAGAGAGAGAGAGAGAGAGAGAGAGAGAGGCAGAGAGAGAGACAGAAAGACAGAGGCAGAGAGAGATTTATGTACAAAATGGACTGGGTTTGTATTATAATTAAGGTGATCAGACATCCCACTTTTGGCGGAACAGTCCCTCCTTTGAACAATTTGTCCCGTGTCCCGTGGCATTTTTAAAAAGCCCTGTTTTTTTTTAAAGCACAAAAGGAAAAATCTGCAAAAGTCACAGGGAGCCCCGGGGATTGTTCCTCGCAAAGCATCATGGTTGCAGAGAATCCAAATGAAGGTGCTTATCTCCCCGCCTGGCTCCGTGTGCTTGTATTCAAATCGGAGTCACGCTGAGTCCCATTCAGAGGGCGGAGGGACGCTGTGCTTTTTGTTTTGTTTTACCTATGTTCTCACAACCATGCAAAGGTGGGTTTTGTGCTACAAGGATCTTTCTTTCTTTCTTTCCCTGTCTGCGGTTCTGATTGCAGTCATCCTTTGCTTTGGATTAAAGCACCGTTTCTCATTCCTTGCAAAACTGGGAAAATGGCAGGGCCACCTCCATCCCCCCTTTCCTTGCAGCACCCTTGGTTGCAAAATGTTCCCCTGATTTGGTTTATATGTTCGCAGCAATGTGATCCAACAAATAGGAAACTTTTAATAAGATCTTCTGACTTTATTTGGTCTCTGCTTTCCCCCCACCCCTGACCCCGTTTGCCCTTGGGTTTTGTCCCCTCCCAAGGAGAGTGTGGGAAGGAGAGGAAGGAAGGAGGGAGGGGGGAAGGAAAAGAAAAAGGGAGGGGGAAGAAGATGGAAGGATAAAAGATGGAAGGAAGGAGAAAGAATAGAAGGAAGAAGGAGGAAGGAGAAGGAGGAAGATGAAAAAGAAAGGAAGGAAGAAAAAGAGGAAGGGAGGGAGAAAAGAAGGAAGGAGGTAGGAAGAGAAGGGGAAGAGAGGGAAAGAGCAAAAAGACAAAGAGGATGAAGTTGATAGGCAAGAGGAAGGAGGAAGGAAGGAAGAAAGAAAAAGGGAGGGCAAGAGGAAAGAAGAAAAATGTAACTAGAAAGGAAAGAAGGGAGGGAGGGAGGAAAGGGGAAGACAAGGAAAGAGCAGAAAGACAGAGAAGATGAAGGTAGATAGGCAGAAGGAAGGAAGAAGGAAGAAATAGGAAGGAGGGAAGGGGAAAGGATGGAAGGAGGAAGGAACAGAAGTGAAGGGGAAGAGAGAGAAGGAAAGAGCAGAAAGACAGAGAAGGTAGATAGGCAAAAGAAAGGAAGCTGAAAGAATGGAAGGAAGAAAAAAAGAATGGAAGGAAGAGAAAAGGAGGAAGGGAGTGAGTGAGGAAAGGATGAAAGGAGAAAGGAAGGAAGAGAGGGAAAGAGCAGAAGACGGATAAGGTGAAGATAGATAAGCAAGAGGAATGAAGGAAGGAAGAAGGAAGAATGGAAGGAGGAAGGAAAAAGAAGGGAGGGAGGGAGGAAAGAAGAAAATAATGGAAGAAGAAAGGAAGAGAATGGGAAGAAGAGAAAAATAAAGAAGAAAGGGAGGGAGGAGGGAAGGTGAAAGGATGGGAGGAGGAAGGAAGGGAAAGGGAAGAGAGATCTAAAGAGCAGAAAGATAGAAGGTAGATAGGCAAGAGGAAGGAAGGAGAAAGAATGGAAAAGGAGGAAGGCTAGAAGGAAGAAAGAGGGAGGGAGGGAAGGAAGGAAGGTGAAAGGAGGAAGGAAGGAAGGAAGGAGTACTTCCACTTGTAGGCCTGGGACTGAATGCAGGAGGAGTCTCTCCATAGGATCAGCTGCTCCTCTTATCATGGTCTATGAAAATGTTACTGCCTGCTTGATGCAAATTTAGACAGATGGTGCTTTGGGCTGCCCCTCAAATCCCCCCCTTTACTCCTCCCCCTGTAGAATTCAGCCCCCTGAGTTTTGCCTTTGAGGGGCATCTAAATTAAGGTGACCAGACATCCCGCTTTTGGCGGGACAGTCCCGCTTTTGAACAATTTGTCCCGCGCCCCGCAGCGTTTTTAAAAAGTCCGGATTTTTTAAAAAAAAATTTAATCAAGAACACCCCCCCCCCTCGGTCAATGGTGTCCCTCTTTACCAATGTTAAAATCTGGTCACCTTAATTATAATGCTCTTTTTTCATCTGGCACCTTGCCAGTTTGACTACCCTTCCAGATGCTGTTGCTTTGAATGATGCATTTTGATTTGTTCAATTTTTTTTTGGTGCTCAACTTCTGCCAGCACAATTCTGCATGAATTTTCCTAGTTCCCTCTTAAATAGGCAAAAACATCCTCAAGAGAGCTTGGTTCCTAGCTGCTATATTGATATAATTATGCAGTACTCTAAGCTGAATGTGAAAGTGATTTGTCATTACTTTCTTCCCAGTTTTAAAAATATATCAGTTGGTGATTCTTAAGCAGCTGTGGATAGCTATTTCTAATTTTTGTCTATTTCAGGTATAGAAATTCTTTTTAAATCAATGCTGAGCCTCCAAGTTATCCATTTTAAATATGATCCTTATTTAACACTGTGTGAGAGTGAAAACTTTTCTTTTATCATGTTTTTCATGCTATGTATTAAATTAAGGTCCTTTTATCTTGCCTTGCCTTCAGTCTAAACTAAAAGTTGCAACACTTTAATGTTTTCTTTCAGGGAGTCCTTGGAGAGCTAGTACACTGACTGGTGCCCTGAGCTTCTCTATTGGAACAAAATAACCAGCATATAATTTCCTACATTAATGCCAACAAGATTAGCAGCCCCTTTTAGTGAGGCAATGGACTGGGCCGGATCCAATAATGTCTAATTTATTAAGTAATTTAAAATGTCACTTGGCATTTCTCCAACTAGGAACCAAAATCTATTTCTAATGCTCTAAAGAGAGGAGTTGCAGCAAAGCTGTCTTTTAACAAAGGGATCTTTACAAAATTTACATGGAACAATTGAACCTCAGGCTCATTTCAGGGGAAAAAAGATGCAAAAAGTTTTCATCAAGTTTGATACATTACAAACATTATGTATTTTAACTGAATATCAGAAATGCTGCATACAAAAGTTGCACATACAGATATTCAGAAATATGTGCATCACCCCAACAGAGAATCAATAATGAATCATGCAGAATAATATACAAAATATTATAAAAAATGCGGATTCCTTATTATATAAAGTGAGGAAAACATAAAATTTCAAAGCAACAAATAATATTGTTTTGCTTATTTAACCCAAAAGGTATTTTCAATCCAATTCTAATATAATTGAGAGGGCATTTGTTTTAAATATGTTTAAGATTAGTATTTTTCAGTGGAGATGAAGCTGAGATATTTCCGATTCATTGTTACAAAAATAGACATTCTCAATCTGTCCTTTATATAATCAATACTGAAATAGTTATAGATCAGAAGGGAAAGGGGGGGGGGACCTTACACTTGAATACAGATACCTTGCCTGGAAAAATAAGTGGTGTGTTTTTCTTTCTTTTTTAACTAGAAGTAGTGAATAAATTTTCTAAACGACATGCAATAACAATTTGCCCCCACTCCCTGCAGAGTAAAGATCGTTTCCGAGACTGAATAAAATAATTAGTTTAAAATTAAATAAGTGGTTATTTGGCTGAAAGACATTTAACAAACACAATTTTCTTAAAGGCCTTCAGGTAAAGGAAATAGTGAGTGAAATTTAATTAGCAGTGGGATTCAACACTGACTTCCATTTAACTGAAGCCTGCAGGTATTTATAATAGTAATTAAAATGTATAGCAGTTCGTAAGTATAATTGTGTAAAGTTAAAAAAAAAATGCAAAATTCTAGGAAATGACCAATATTCCCAAATGGTTTTTCATGATAGCTCCAAACAATATTATTCAATATTTACACAGTATTCATAATATTTAATTGTGAATGATGGTATAATTTTGGATTTTTGAGTCTAATTTAAGAGTTTATTATTTGAAAAAGAAAAGCATGGTACCAACTTTTGTTTTCTAATCACATGGTGGGTATCTGGTAGGTGAGTGACACAGTGATACTGTATGCCAATAAATATGATTTATAATAGTTTTGGAATTATATGTGGCTAAAAGTATTTTGATATCATCTACATCAAAAATGGCTCCTGTTAACTAAAACTTTAAAAGATTGCAAAGAAGGCAAGAAAGCTAAACTCCTTCTAATACTGACATTTACCATTTGGAGATTTAATCCATTCTCCTAACCAGGACAAATATTCTGCTCTGTAATAGAATTTGAAATTTGGAAGAGCAAGGTCAACTTTATCGTTTGAGTCTTGTAAAACATTACATTTGATTTTAAGATTTCCCCTGCACTCCGTATACATTTCCTTTCATTGTTTCTTATCAATCATATAATTTTTTTTTCTGGAGTTGGAATTTGTACCATTCGAAACAGATAATTTATTTTGAAGAATATGTTCTTTTTGATAATCATAATTGATCCCAAACAAAAAGGCTTTAGCTCAAAGGTTAAAACATTCTGTTTTTTTCCTTTGAAGACATTTTCCTTCTGATCCGAAAATAGAACAGAATTCTTTATTGGCCAAGTGTGATTGGTCACACAAGGAATTTGTCTTTGGTCCATATGCTCTCAGTGTACATAAAGAAAAATAAAATAGAATACATTCACCAAGAAGCATAAGATACAACACTTAGTGATAGTCATAGGTTACTAATAAGCAATCAAATTATACTGAAACTTGTTCAGTTGACCCATCAACTGGATGACTGAGAATCTCCATAGACAAAAAGGCTTTAAGTTATTCTATCTTTCAAGATCTCTTAATTTCTTGCCATTATTTTCCAGAATTGTTTTGATATATATTTCTTGATTATTGCCTGTCAAATGCAATTGCACAAGAAATATTCTCATGTTAAATGTTTGTAATTATTTTTGCTTACTGATTTATTTTTTGTAACAAATTTTCCAGAGCTATGGATTATTTTCATCTACTGTCTTATTGCCCTTGTGGTTCTATTAATACTACATGATCTACATAGCATTTTTTCACAGTCTTTGACCCCTTCTCCAGGAATTATTCTGCCAATAGGAATGCACACTTGCCTATTGATTAACTATTATCTGTGATGTTTCTTATTGGAATATGTCTTGTTTGGTTGATGTGTATTATATCTGTGGCAATTTCTTTAGGCATTCAAACTATTTTTGTGAATAGTCTACATTCAACAAAGAAATTGGTCTGTATGACTATGTTTTTATGTATCACTGCTTTGTAAATCAGAGTTCTCTTTGGTCTTTTCGATGTTGTCGGTTTTACCTTAATCTTCTAATTTCATTAATTGTGTTCATCAGTGGTTTCAGTAGTTTTTTTAAAAAAATTCTTTGTATTTCTATTAAGAAATACTTGACCCATCTGCCTTTACAAGTCTTTTTATTGTCTTGTTTGTTTCTTTAATACTTATCTGATTTCTTAAAATATCTCTATGTTGGTCATAATTTTTTATAGACATTTCAATATATTTCTTCATAGCAACTTCATCATTTCATTAATCATAAAATATATTCTATAAAACTTTTCTATGATTTCTGATCTTAAATGTAAAACTTTAGCCTCTTTTACTGCTGATAATCTTATCAGCAGTAAAAGAGGCTAAATTTTTACATTATAAATAAATATTTGCATAATTCATTTATATGTTTAAAAGCCAGATGACAGTGCTATTTTTTGAAAGCAGGATGCAGAAGGGCAAGGATAAATCTAGCTTTGCAATAAAAAGTATTTTATATATTTGTGTCTCAGTTTTCTTATTTGTGTTTACCTAATTCTCTGAACCTCCAAAATCAGATCCACATAGCTTGAAATATTTAATTCTATCATGTGTCAGCTGTTGTGGCCCAGCAGGAGCCGTTGGAGCTGCCACCAGACTCCGACAGCGAGGGGCCCTATGAGTCGGCTCTGGAGGATGTGGAGGACCCTGGACAGGGTTCCGATTCCCAGCCCGGCGCAGAGAGACTGGTTGGCCACCAGATGATGCCTGAACCTTGGACCAGTGGGGAGGAGACAAGGGAGAGTGATACAGAAGCCAGCAGTGAGTTATTCCTGGATGCCTGGAATCGAAGAGCTAATGGGCGTCAGGTACAGGAGGTAATTGCACTCAACTGGTGGTCATTAGGCTCCTCTCCAGACTATAAAAAGACTGTTGTGCACATGCCCCTCTTGCAAAAGTCAACGCATTGACTAAAGAGAACTTTTGTAACTACCTTGGCTGGCTGGATTGCTGCCAAGGTTTGTCTGAGTTGCTTATCTGTTTGTTATGCTTGGCTTTCATCCACCAAGGTTTTGGTTTCTTGCTATTAAAGTACATTCCAGTTAAGCTTACCTCGGCTTTCGTTACTGGATGGAGGGGGAGGGTCAGAACAGTCAGCTATCTCATGGATATCTCTCTTTGAAATCTATTGAAATCTCCTCTTAAAAATGACTTACATGAAATATTTCATTGTTCTTTGACTAACAGGTTTAATAATATATGGTGTTTTGAAACAATCACTGTATAACAGTGCTTCATACAGAGTTTATATAAATTTCATTTTATATTTCTACTATTAAAGAATTCATAGCAAAACCCTATGGATCTTTACCAAGAAGTAGCTCTCTGGATGTATTACAATATTTTTTCCATATATATGCCAATAAGGTTGCCGACTAATTTATTAAATTGCACACTTAATCGATTAAAGCCTTCATTTCAGATTAGAAATATCCCATCTCTGTAGTAATAGGTGGGTTTAAAATAAATCAAGGCATAAAGATATGTAGACAATAGAAATATGAGAAGTAGTAGCATGGTTCTTTAATAAAAATGTGTGAAGTGAAAAAATGTCCTTGTTTAAGATGAATGTTAATTTGCTAATATACGTGTTTGGGAATATACAAATACAGGGAGATAATTTATGAACTTGTTATTTTCTAATCCACTCTGAGAGCTGTTATAATTTTTTAAATCAGTAAATAGATGTGTTTAACACACTAAAGCTTGGATGGATAGGAAGGAACGATAAAAAATCCTGGAAGTCATCACCTATGATGAGTAAAAATAACTCAGTTGCATGCCCTAGGCTACAATTAATGTTTAATGTTTTATATTCCCATTTTTATGATATTGCAAGCTGCCTACAGTCATTCAATAGTGACATGAGAGGCATATAAATTTAACAAATGAATAAATTTTAAAAATTAATAAATATTTCAACCGTCTCTCCAAGTTTCCAGGAAGGGTATGCAAAGTTTCAAATTACCTATAAGCATAAATAAGACTGCAAACATATGCAAAATTGGAAGGTGTAGAATAACTCCTATAAATTTAATGAGCTTTATTTTTTTAGATTTTTTAAAAAATCCTGCCATTATTATTGTTATAAATATCTCACAATGGCAAACATACGTACTACTCCTTCCTCATAAAAGTGCTTATTTAAAAATGCATTGTTTCCTTCTTTTGCAAGGCATCTTTGCACCATGAATAAGAAGCTATGTTCCTTGGCACCTTGAGAAAGACACATTGCTTAACATCCTGCAATTCTCAAAAGCATTAGAATAATTTAACCTACATGATAAAAAGTAAAACAATGGAAGATTAGGCCATATTTATTCAGCAGACAACATCAATTATTATTGGTTAAATGAGAATACATAAAACTGTAATATAAAATAGGAATTAGACAACTTTCTGAGAGCTGGAAGCTGAGCAACCAGTAACTAACCAAAGCATAATGAGATCAAATCACAGGCCAAAAAATGAAGTAATTGTAAAAGAGCCATGACTCTAGTAATTCCTCCCCCCAACACCTGTAATATTTCTGATATATTTACCATTTTTTCTTTCTGGGAATCCTGACTAACACCTTGTCATTTCAGTTTATACTCATCGTGAGAAACAGAACCTTTTTATTTCTTGACAGGCAAGATTTGAAATTGCACAGATTTCCTCAGGGCACCTGTTACTAGAATAAGCATATTTTTAAACAATACAGTTTTCTGTCCATCACGAAAGTGGAAAAATGTTCCAAAGATCCCAAACTCAAAGACATGAAAGTCAAATCCTTTAATCCTACCGCTAGGTATCTGAAAATATCTGTGGAGTTCCATTTGTACAGTGGAAAGGAATGTCATTTCAAGCATCATCTGGCTCAAGAATGAAAAATAAATATTCTCCTGCTCAGGTTTCAACCACTCTGTCATCTTTATTCTTAGATGATTTTCAATTACATTTAAATAAGTCATACTTTAGAATGGAATGGAAAGTTCCAATGCTTCAAAACCAAAAGAAAACTTAAAACTCATTATTTGACTTCTATCCGGTTCTCTTGCATGATATAAAATATAGGAAAGAGTTCTGATTGGTTTAGTGTTTAGTGTTAGTGGAACCTTTATGCACATCAACATGTATTCAATTAAAATACTCATCTTTTACATTGGATAGTAGTGTTTTGTTCTATGTACATTTAACAGGGATACAGCAGTACAAAGCTATTCAGTTGGACAGTTATTTAGACATCAGGGTAGAATCAACGTCCCACACATTTTTACTAGTGCAACTCTTCTAGAAGTCTTGATATTGTTTTCTACTCTACTGTTGTTTCTCAAAAGAATGTTATCATGGTTTTCAAAAAACTAAAAAAAAACTTATACCAGATTTTTGTAAAAACATGCATGTGGAAACATGTATATAAGTCTTAACATGAGCCTTATTTAAATCAATTAGATGCATTTTTAGTAGGAACTAAAGATATACTGTTTAATATTAATTTAATGAGTATCTGTGTCTGATCTATTCATATATTATTCCCTAGTACCCAAACTATGAACAAATGTTGTATACTGTGTATTTATTTATCTGCCCTCATTTCAGTTGGGTTTCAAACTGGGATACAGTACAAAGACAGCCAAGCTTGATGATGACCTTTGGCACAGCTGGAATGGGTTGTACATCCATTGTGATACTCCATGATCTCTAAGTGCCTTTTGATACATAACTCACAATATCCTTCTGGACCTGCTGTGGATTTTGAGAATAGGAGACAATGAGTTGCAGTGGTTCACTTCCTTCCTCAGTGGTTGGTTGGTGTTAATGAGGGAAATGTCATGCCTGTGGTCCATCATTTGTGGGGTGCTTCAGGGCTTGATAGTCTCCCCTCTTCTGTTTAACATTTACATGAAAGGATTGGATGAAGTCATCTGCACATTTTTGTTCAGTATCATTAGTATGCTGATGGTACTCAGTTTTGTTACTCAACCCTGAGCTGTGTAGGTGGAGCTGTTAATGTACTAATCTAGTGTCATGAGGCTTTTCAGGTATTGATGGTACAAACAAACTTTAGTTCAATCCTGCCCAGACACTCTCTCTCTCACACACACACTCTTTCTCTCTCTCTCAGATCAGGAAAATGTTCATTATTGTTCTTGAATGAGATAACAGTTCCCCATTTTAAACTGGTGGCACAGCTTTCTGGATTTCCAGCTACACATACCCTGGTAATCTCATGACTGCATTATTTCAATAAGCTCCATATCTGCTTGCCATTTAGGTCATCTGAAAGCTATAGCTGGTGAAATACATAGTGTGTGTAGTAATGGATAGCTCTTAATATGCTCATGTGTCACCACTGCTATGCGATCTGTATTGGTTGCCAGTCTTCCAGATGTAATTCAAGGTGCTGACCATTACCTATAACGTTCTTCATGGAATAGGACCTGAATACCTGGAAAACTGCCTAGTTTCAACTATTTCTGTACAGCATGCATGTTCTGACAGTGGGTTTGCTTCAGATCCCTTCTATTAAATGTTGTCATGTTAAGGGACTGAGGAAATATACCTTGTAGATCACAGACAAGAGATATGGACAGCAATATTTCTCTTAGTACTTCAAAAAACTCTTAAAAACTGGTTTTGGCCTCAGTCTTGAGGCTTGTGCATTTGTGGGGCCTCTAGTTTGTAAATTAATAACATTCTTATTCCCTCCCCCCCTCTCTCTCAGGCATTTTGTTCTAGTGGTTAAGGCACCAGCCTAGAAATCAAGTGACTCTGAGTTCTAGTCCAGCCTTAGCCAAAAAAGTCTACTCCTGCCTTAGCTATGGGTGATTTTCGGCCAGTCATATTCTCTCAGCCCAATTCACATTTCAAGTTGGTTGTTGTGGTAGACAAAATAAGAGCAGGAAAGAGTATTAGGTATGTTCATCAGTCTGAATTATGTATAAAAATAATAAAGGTAGGATTTATATAAATATAATATACATTATATTACCAATTAATAACATCTACTTGAAAGAAAAAATACCTGATTTTGCATTTCCTGCCATCACCCCATGTCAAAAGAAAACGAATTGGAACAAATAAATTTGAGTTCATCACTTGCTCTTCTCCTTATTTGTCTACCTTCTTTTGCATTAATGAGGCCACAGTAGCAACATTGGCCTCTTCCTTCTGAAGGTTCCCCTTCTCTCCTTCTCTCTCCCTTTTTCCAGGAAAGCAACTGCCAAGAAGAAGAGTGCAACTTCCTAGATCAACAACATTTGTTGTTGTTAGTTGTGAAATCATGTCCGACCCATCACGACCCCGGAAATCAGACACACTTTGATCCTGCTGGATTTTTGTAAGATTTTGAAGACCTGGTTTTGTTTTACAGTTTGGGGCCTTGTGGTAAAGTCAATATCATAGTTTTGCTAATTGTTGTTAGTTGGTTTTCTTGACTTCTATGTATGTTATTTATAATATTCTTATATTGCTTCTATCTTTTTAAAGGTATTGTTAGTAATCAGACTTTTTTATTTGAGATGGGTGAACATACCAGCACAAACACACAGAAAGTATATATACAAATTTTGGGGAAGGTTTTTTATTCTGTCTTAAAAATTAAGATAAAAGCCCAAAATATCAGTACTGTAAAAGCAACACAGAGAAAGAAAGAAGCTGATACATAATTTCTATAAAATGCTAGAAGGAGAAAGCAGTATTCCAGAATACAGAATGCCATATAGCTCCCTCCAGAAATGTGGTTCATGGAATTGATATATTAAAAAGTTGGATAGGGATATGGTATCCATTTCTTCAATAATTCATACATGCAAACTATTCATGCTATTTCTATTTTATAAATACTGTTACGTGATGTGCTTCTATACTCTGTTCTGAAATCTCTGATAGCAGTCCATATGTACGTAATAATTTTTAGATTTTTTACTTAGATATGTATATTTAATATTAGGGATGTGTATTTCTCCCCAATTCTTTCACTTCTATGTATATGAGCAACCATTTGTCAGCAGAGGGGAAAAAAGGGAAAAAAATGCCAATTATGAGAATGAAAAAAACAGCAGCTCATGGCTGTTACATGAACATATTTTGATTTGCTTTAGAAGAAAACACATGTCAATTTCTTAATATATGTTCAAGCAACATTTTCTCCACTTTTTAATCTTGCTATATTTTACACTTCAGTCATTATTTCATCTTATTATTTTTTGAAATTCAGTGACAGTACCTAATTAACTAAAGGGGTTTGTGCGAGGAAATAACTTACAGGAGAAAAACACCTTGCACCAGCTATTACATCAAATGGTGCCATTGTAAGCCTTGAATGCTTGGAGACTTACAAGTAGTGACAGAAATAATTCTGTGTACATTCAAAGAAAGGTGAACTGAGATAACTGTCCTGCTTTCCATGATTTATGACTCAGAACTAAAGCTGTTGTCAAAAATTCACTTAAACCCTTAGCAATTAAGAAAAGAAAGCCAGTTTTCTGCACCTCAATTAGTACTCTGGCAAGCAACGGTTCTTAAGAACATTAATTCAACAAAGCTTTGTTGAATAATACATTATAAAGCATTCTACAGTACAAAATAATATTTGGTAGATATTCGGTAAGTATGATGGTATATTTAGCATTATGGATATAGTACAGGTGTTCCTCAACTTACAACCTACTTCCTACTGACAGTGATATCAGACCTCCAAAACTCTACTCATGACCCAATTCCAAAATTATGACAACTGCAGTACCACTGAAGTCATTTGCCCTTATGATTGACCACATGGACGCTGCAGCAGCCTCCTCCCCATCTCATTTCCACTGGATTCCTGCAGCCTTAGGCCTGCTTCGCATCCCATCAGACCTTACACCTTCCTCCTCACTTACCTTTTGAAGATCTCTGGAGCTCAGGTTAGGAAAGAAGGGCAGGGCATCCTTTCCTTGACCATATGACATGATTCTGGAACAGGTGCTATTTTTGAGGCAACCACATTGAATTGTAGGCACTGTAAAAATGGTGGCTGGTGCTGAGATCATGCCATTTGATTCAGGAATGGAGCAGCTTGCTTTGCTTCCTTAATGTGAAATCTGTGGACCACTGAGGACTTTTTTTTGTCAGGAAGCATAATATGCTAGTTTGTTCTTAGGTTATATGGCACAAATCGAGAAGTGGCTGTCATTTTAGGGATGACCAAATTGAAATGTGGGCACTCTGAAAATGGCAACTGCTCCGGGATTATTCCATGTGGCTCAGGAACAAAGATGCATGCTCTGCGTTCCTAACAGGAATTCTATAAAGGTCTGCGGTAGACCAGAGCTTTCTTTTAAAGAAGAAGAGCAAACAACTATATTCCTGAGCCACATGGATGTTTGGACATAGCGATCTTTTTTGAAGTCTCAATGCAACCACTTCAAAAATGATAACTGCTTCTGGCATTGCACCACATGGTCCAGTAATGGAGTGGCCTTCCCTAATATAAGCTCCACAGATCTTCAAAAGGTAAGTGTGTGATAGGTGACATCGGATAGGAAGGAGGGTGTGGTAACTGAGAGGCAGAAAGTGTAACACAGGGATCCTCAGTGATGTGAGAGGCCCTAGGAAATCAGGACAGAGACTGCACTAGATCTCCCAGGGCCTCTCTCAAGGGACTGAGGCAGCTTATGGTCTACTTAATGAACCACAATTCATTTAATGACTGCATCAGGAAGAGCATTGATGGGAAAGTGTGGGTACTTCACTTAATAGCCATAATGACTTAAAACCTTAATGGCAGGCTCCATTATGGTCATGAGCTGAGGATACTGTATAAATCAGTTTAAAATAAAAGTAGGAAAATATTATCTCTTTTGCAAATTTAAAAAAATCACATTTTTCCATTGACTAACAAAATTTTGCCAAGTGGGGGTCCTTTGACTTTTGTTCCTGCTTCAAACAACTTAAATACAAGAAGATTTTGATGGGGGTGTGGGAAAAGATGAGGAAAAAATACTATCTTAGGGTTCCATGCTGGTTGGCACCGTTAGAGGCCTTAACGCATCCCAGTGTATTTAATTGGACAAGAAACATAACGTATAAAGACATTATGACAGAAGATGGCAACATGAAAACAAAGATGGAATTAGAGCAGCAGGGCAGAAATCTGGAATGGTGGGAATATTTACAGATTAGAAATAGGTTTAAAAGCGATAAGGTACGGTTTGGGATCTACCCAAACCCTCAGGGGCTAGATAAGATTTTGTTTGGTGGAGATAAGAAAATGTTATCGAAGATTTATCAGTTTTTGACCTGTCAAGATGCTAAAGAAGAGATGGATAAAAGCCTTCTAATAACATGGGAGAGAAACTTTGGCTATGAGATTGAAATGGGCAAATGGTGGGATCTATGGAGTAAGACTATTAAACTTACAATATCTACAGCATTTAAAGAAAACATATACAAAATGGCTTATAGATGGCACCTCCCCCCAACGAGGTTAGCCAAAATGTTTCCTGGGTTATCTCCACTGTGTTGGAAATGTGGAAGAAGGGATGGCACATTCTACCATATTTGGTGGTCTTGTACTGAGGCCACGAAATACTGGAGAAGGATTCAAAAATGGCTAAAAGAGGTTACTGGGGCAAGCATGGAATGGAAACCCGAGAATTTTTTACTAAGCATAAAACCAGAAAACATGAGTAAATCTATATGGCAATTGAGCCTACATATAATTGTGGCTGCAAAAATAACCTATGCACAATTTTGGAAATCTACTACCATACCGTCGGAAGATGCCATAATTAAAAAGATGTATGAATGTGCAGAAATGGACAGAATGACAGGTTGGCTGAGGGACAAAGGAAAAACATAACATTATCTTAGCTGGAACCTATGGTATATGTGGGCGACAAGGAGAATAGCAGGGACTTAAAATGGGGAAAGTTAAATAGCAGTTGTTAACAATGGGAACTAAAAGTGAACATGGGTATTGTAATAGATCCCTGAACTTTGTAACGAGAAGATGCTGCTTAGAGGCTAAACAATGAGGAAGGAAAAAAAAGTTGGGCTGTGAATGACTGTCACCGCGGGGGGGGGGGTGTTGTATGTTTAAAACGGTATTTGTATTTGTATGTTTTATCCTTAAAAATGTATAACCAATAAAGATTATTTTTAAAAAACAACAACATAAATACATGTCCACAAATAGAAATCTGTAGTTAAATACTGAATGCAGTGTAGGAACCAGAAACTGAAGAAGTGTAGGCCACCCAGCATGGACACTTTCATGTGCAGATTTTAATTATGAATTATTGACATCAAATATGTAGAATTAATTTAGAAATTTAAATATAGTAAGTATTCAACAACACTTTGACTTAGAAGATTGAGAATAAGATTGAAGAAATCAATATAAGGAGTAGATTCCATACATTCAATCTATGCATAAGAAAGCTAGAAGAATATTGGAAGGAAAAAAAAACTATGAAAACCAAAGCAGAATACATACTTTTCTGTTGTGACTCAGCAGACGTATCCTGTGAGTCTTTTCGGGATGCAAGATTAACAATGCAGCTGGGGCTCGTTAGTGGCATCTTCTGGTGATAAAAGGATGGATGGTGCCACGCCCTGGTGGCAGGAGTCAACGTTCAACGTTCATTGTTCCTAGGTCGTGGTTTATTTGTGAGAGACACTTGGAGAAGTGATTTGCTTTCTGTAACCCTGATTCGAAAAGACACTTGGAGAAGTGCTTTGCTTTCTTTTTGTACACCTTGTTTTGCCATAGAGAGATTTGTTTTGCATTCTGTTATCTTCAGGCAGAGACTTTATTTAGGTTTATTTTTGGGCTCGCAGCCAGTTTGAACCGAGGACTGATAAAGTGAGTTCCTTTTAAGTTTGTCTGCCTGTCATCTGTTAACGAGCAAAGAAGGGGGGACAGAACAGTTTGACTCCTGCCGGACAAGCCTCCATTTCATTAATTATGGAACAATTAATGGCTGAAAATAGGCAAATGGCTCAACAAATCGCGATTTTGGCAGATCAAATTACACAGTTGCAGAGAGCTGCAAAACTCTCCCAGCAAAGGAGGAAGTGCCCAGTAGCCATGCCAGATAAATATGATGGGAGTCTGGCCATGTTTGCTGCGTTTCTGGGACAATGCCAGCTGTTCCTGAGTTTGAGAGTGGAGGACTTTCCCACTGACCGGACGAAGGTGGGATTCATTATCAGTTTGCTCTCAGGCACAGCTGCCCGTTGGGCTACGCCCTTGTTAACTCAGCCAAGCCCTTTGTTGGATGACTTCCAGGCCTTCTGTCAGTACTTCAAATGGATGTTTGAAGATCCTATCAAGGGGGAAACATCAGCTAGAAGTCGGAAGTCACTGCAGCAGGGGAGTGGTTCATTGCAGGACTATGTTAGTGAATTCAGGCTGCGTAGCCAGGATTCCACATGGAATGAACCAGCTCTAATGGACATGTTCCAGGATGGATTGTCTGAGGCCTTGCAGGATGAACTGGCGAGGGTGGACAGGCCACCGACGTTCGACGCGTTGGTCCACCTGTGCCTTCGGATAGACGCCCAGCTGCAGAGGCGAAGGCCTCGCCGTGCATTCCAGGATACCACTAGCATGCCGGTTCAGCAAGGGACTGCAGTGGACTGGGAGGAGCCCATGGAGTTGAGTGCTGTCAGGCCTAGAGTGTCACATACTGAGATGGACAGACGACGTGCTGAGGGATTGTGCTTCTACTGTGGGGATCTTGGACACCTGGCAGGGAGTTGCCCCAAGAAGAACAGAAGGGTTGCGCGGGCTGCAGCCGTCCCTCAGCAACGCACTATCATGTCGGACAACCAGCACCTTTGTGCGGCCGTGATACCCCATTCGCACAAGGTAGCGTGCATTCGGGGTGTGTGGAGTTCCAGGGCGGATGCCCTGCCGAATAAAGTAGAGAACTCTGACCCTGCGAATTCGCTTCCACCTTGGACTGTTCTACCCATTGCATCCTGCGCTGCCGTTTGTCATCCCATGAGCAAGCAGTCTCTGATGTGGGATGCGCAGTGGGGTGATGACTGGGTGGAGCGATGAAAGGCAGAAGTGGGGCTGGCGTCCCCATGGACTTTGGAAGGGGATCTTTTGAAGTGTCAGGGCCGGCTCTATGTTCCCTCAGGGCACATCCGTCGACGGGTGCTCTCGCAGGTTCATTGCGTGTCTGCATCAAGACATTGGGGTTTTTTTCGGACGTTGCACTTGGCCTCCCATCAATTTTGGTGGCCCCATATGAAAAATGACGTGCAGAGGTGCGTGGAGTCATGTGCCCAGTGCCAATGGGCCAGGTCTGCAAGGAGAACTTCGCCAAGATTCCAGCCTTTGTCGACTCCGGTCCCCGCAGCACTGGACTTTGTTTCTCAGTTCCCAGTGGGGTACCAGTGTCTTGGACCCGTGTTCCGTGAAGGCCATCACCAACCCTTCTGGGCCATACCCCGATCGTCTGTTAATGAGCGAAGAAGGGAGGACAGAACACTTTTCTAACTTTCAAAGAGGAAAAGATGTTGAAGAGCTTTTTAAAAACAATATCTAAAATAAGGAAAATGAAAAAGCAACATAAGAAAAGTTACAACAAATAAGGAAAGTTAACAAACAGAAAAGTTAGAGGAGATTGGTGAAATTATAGGAAAATCTACAACAATGGAACGATTAGTCAAGAGCAATTGAGGTCATTAAGGCAATTAAAGCTATTTGTTTTGTTTATTCACTGCATTGTTTAAAGGGGTGTGCATAAGTGCACCAGAGTGCCCACCGTTCCTGTCCTAATATTCCCTTGTATTTGTATCCATTTCATGTATTCATAATCAGATATATTTCTGTTATCTAATTCATGCTTGATGAAATAAATAAAATAAAAAATAAGATGAAGTTAAAATATTGAAAAAAGCAGGTAAATTTTAATAGCGATATGTAAGCAAATATGAAATAAAACCATGATCCACAGGTTGGAAAAAATAAGTGCTTATATCTGCACTAAACAAAGAACATATGAAAATTACCAAGTTGTTATTTAAATCACTGTATAAGGTAATTTATGTTTACAATCTTAAAAAAAAATTAGAGCATACATGGAAAATAAAAAGCCAAACCAACAGAACAGTGACAGAAAAGATAGAGGAACATGAGATGAGGTGACTTCCTTAAGGTATTTAATGGAGAGATTAAAATAATTTAGGAAGATTTGTATTTGATTTATTGAGTACACTAAGGCCTTTGGTAGATCATGCAAGAATGTGCAATCAGTTAAAAATAATACATGTGCTAGAGCAGGGGTGTTCAAACTCATGGCCCACTGGCCACTCCCACCCTCATTTTAGTGAAGGGGGAAAAAGTCATGATACATCATGTGATGACATGACTGCGCAAATTTGACACCCTTCTGCTAGGAGGAACCAGTTTGATGTAGTTGTAGCATTAGGCTACAAACCAGGAAACTGAGAATTTGAGCTTCAGCTCAGCTGAATGATGTTGGGTCAGTCAGTGTTTTTCAGCCCTAGAAATCAGACAAGTGCAAACCACTTCTGAAAAATGTTGCCAAGAAAACCATGTACTCCATCAAAAGTTAACACTGACTTGAACAAATCAATCCAGATAGAACATCAAATTATTTTAAAAAGAAACTACAGTTTCTGTAAAGAAAAAAGAAACTGCAAAAACAATGCTTTATAATAGGAAGGAGAACGAGACAAGAATATATATTGTTCTCTTATCTCTTCAACTTATTCAGCAGACTTGAAAATGGAAGAACTGACAGCTGGAATCAATATAAAAGGCTAAACTGCTAACAGCTTTATATATATAGGCAACACCACTTATTTAACCAAAAGATTTAAAAAGTAGAAAAACTCATTAAAATGTTAATATTTTATATTAAGAAGACACAGTTACTGTCCACTATCGTGCTTAGATAAAACTGCTATTAACAATGAAAAAAATTAAAATGGAAGATAGTTTGGTTTCTTGGGATCAAAATAAGAATGAATAATATGTTGAAGAAGTAAAGAGGTTAATAGACTAAAACAGTGATGGCATGTGCACTCGTCAGGGCTACAACCCAGAAGAGGAACTGCCCAGGGAGAATGCGCATGCTGGAAAATGAACTTCTGGTTTCCTGTGCACACCGACCACCTAGTCTTCTGGTTACTGATACGCATGCACACATGATGATCAGCTGGCCAGCATGCATGCATGTGCACCAGAAACCCAGAAGAGGAATGGGCAATGCCATGCCTGCCAGGTAACAAGGTTCTGCGTGCCACTTTAGGGACCTGTGTTATAGTTCACCATCACGGGATTAAAACAATGATGAGCCAAAGATGAGGAGAATATCAAAGGAAGACTGATACATGAAAATACCAAGTAATGACAACAGTTTTCATGATCAAGAACAGCTAGATGACTGCCAAATTTGCATTCTAAATTGTAATAATATTTCATTACAAAATTGATGAAAATCATGAGGTCAGAATCCAACACTTGCTTATAAACCAAAGGGGAAATATATAAGTTTGTAAGAAAGTATGAATAGAATGTAAAAAGTATTTATAGCTACAGGTATGTTAATTTGCTGGGTTTTTTCCTGTTACTTTTCTCATTTTCTTTTCGATGTGTTCCATTTTAGGAAATACTTCTGGAATCAAAGCTGTGAAATGATTTTGGTACATATCTGATTATTAATTTAGATAATCTCTGCTTACATAAACTGAGAAAATTCTGTTTTCCATGATTTGTAGATCTGATTAATTGTGCTGGAACTGAAAAATATATTGAGGAACAATTTTACCTCAGTTTTGATTCCGTAAACCTATGCCTGGGATGGTGAACCTATGGCATGTGTGCCACAGGTGGCACCCGGAGCCATTTGTCAGGGGACATGAGGCATTACCCTGTCAGCTCGCCAGTGCGCATGTGCGCGCTGGCCAAGTTCAGCTTTTTTAAAAGCCATTTTTTGTCCTCCCAGGCCCCAGAGGCTTTATAGGAGCCTGGGAAAGGTGAAAAGAGCCCCCCCCCCGCCCCCAGGTCCTCTGGAGGCTTCAGGAGCTTCCTTGAAGCCTCCGGAGAACTAAAAAGGACCCTACGAGCAAACCGGAAGTCTGGTTTGCTTGTAGGGTTGGTTTAAGCCCTCCAGAGGCTTCAGGGCAGCCTCCTGAAGGTCCCTAAGCCTCTGGAGGGTTTAAACCGAGCCTACGAGCAAACCAGAAGTCATATCCAGTTTGCTCATAGGGTCCTTTTTAGTTCTTCGGAGGCTTCAAGGAATCCTCCTGAATGTCCCTGAGGCTTCCGGAGGGCTTAAACCAACCCTATGAGCAAACCAGAAGTGACTTCTGGTTTGCTCGTAGGGTTATTTTTTGCCCCCTGGAAGCTTCAGGGAAGCCTCCTGAAGGTCCCTGAAGGTTCTGGAGGGCCTCGAGGGGGGTGCTGTTTTCGCCCTCCCCAGGCTCCTATAAAGCCTATGGAGCCTGGGAAGGGCAAAAAAAGCATGCAAAAAATGGGGGGGGGGAAACGCCTCTCATGAGCACATGCCCTCTGGGGGGGGGGTGTCATGTGTTGCATTATGGGTTGGGAACGCCTGTGCACAATTCCCCTGCACTCTCCCCTTATAGCATGTAAGCCAAAAAAGGTTCACCATCGCTGACCTATGCCATTGTTCTACAGTCTACTGCTGCCTTCTGTGGTTTCCACTGGTGATAAATATCCTGAGAAAAGATGTTCTCTCTGTTTCCTCACCTTCAAGAAAAATGGTAAAAGCAATGGTCTTTTATTGGTTATGTATAGCTATAAATCTGAACAGTGAGAAACAGAAGGATAAATAACTTAGATATCTTCACATTATGTTTCTTCAGATAGTTAATATGAGCATTGGTATTAGTGGATGCTCTAACACTAGAGATTTTTAAGAAGAGATTGAACAACCATTTATAGGGTTTTCTGCTTAACCAGTAGGGTTGGACTAGAAGACCTTCAAGGTTCCTCCAACTCTTGTTATTTTGTTAAATCAATTTATACCCAATAAAGACTATTGCTTTGAGGCAATAGTCATTGGACTAGTTCAACAGACATTTGGGCTATCTTCATATTTTGGATCATGTGATGCAAATCGAGGATGGATGGGAAGGGAGACTATATTGTCAAGGAAAGAAGAATAGAAAGATGAATGATTTTAGGACTGTACTTGGGAGAGCTACAAATGAAAGGCTGAGTTATCAAGCATTTGCCAATGTCGTCACTAGAGCTGAATCCAATTGGATCATACAAGTAATTAAATTTATAGAGAAAATTGACCTTGATAATCAAATGTATTTGATTTTGTCAGATGGAAATTATTTCTATTGTATGATGATAAACAAGGACACAATTGTAATTTTGTTAGTACTTTGTGTACATTATATTACATTGAAAAAAAATTGTGCTCACGCTCTAATGAGAAAAATTAATAACTGACAATCCAATCCTTTAGAGACATAATCTGTTTAATAAATATGACTGTAAAATCAATAAACAATAGCAATTATACATTACACTACATTGTATCCAACCAAGAGGGGAAAATTACATCAAAAAGTCATTTCAAAATTAGCAATAGTTCAATGCTATAAGAAAAGAAATCAAATTTATTTCCTATAAAAATAACACCAGTAATATTGGACTTCTATCCATTAGAATTGTGAGAATTATTGTATAGTGACCTTTGATTATTTTCCCATACCATGACAGTACACCAATGGATATACATTATTCCCATCTGGTAGGAAAAAGGTACAGAAGAATTCCAGAAGTTTATCAATATGACTTAGTTTATAATTATGTACTTTTTCTGTTTTGAGACTATGGATAGTATTCTGTCCTTGTTACGTGAAAAAAATATGAATTCTGTTCTGATGAGCTACATCCCTAGTTTTCTAGCATTACAATAAGCCAAATATTATCCTTACCCTATATTTCATATATTCACGTGTAGCAATTTTGGCCTTAGTATTAAAATGGACTTCAGAAAATAATGAGATTGAAGATTGAAATTAAATGATTTATTTTTATTTTTAAGGGAAACATTTAAGTAATTAACCCTATTATTGAAATAATCGGACTTTAAAAATTGCTTGTGTATTTCTTAATTTAAAACTGAAAATAGTGCTAGTATAATACTGAAGCTTTCCTTGTGGGCAGTTGTTTTTCCAAACCTGCACCAATGTTTTGTTTGGGTGGGAGGCATCTATATTGTGATTCATGGGAGCGGAAATTCTACTTGATGAAATAACATGAAGAATATCCAATATGGTTTTCCAAATTCATTGTTAGAAATACTGAGTTATGAGCTTAACTGCTTTTCAAATCATTCATTTAACCAAATTCTTCACAGGGTACCAGCTTTTTATTTTTAATCATCTTCCTGAAAGGATTCTGTGCATTAGTGCATTATGTGGTACACTAGCAGCTTAATTCAGGATATTTGAATTCTATCTGACTCAATCTCACTGACAGTAAGAATACATGTGCAGCCTTAGTAACAGAGTTGTGCCAAAACAATCACATCAGCATCTCGCCAGTTTCAATTCCAGTAAAAGAGGATATTTATAAATATCATCCATTGATGGAAGATGAGGCATACCAAAGCCTGTTGCCCAGGCAACAGCTTCTCATTAGATAATGATTACAGGATTTGCAATAAATATCCATATAACAGGCCTGATGCCAGCAGCTTATTAGACTGATGGTCTTAGTGCTGTATTTCCGACCTCATAGCCCCTCAATGTTTGCTAGAATTAACGGTTTGACCTTTAAAACTGGCATAAGTCTGAAGTAATCTAAGTTAAATGATGTTTAAATTAAGTTTAAGAACACCTGTCATATTATACAAATCTGAAACAATGTATCTCAGTGGATCATTTTTCATTTTCCCCTGCATACATGGAATTTCATTAATTTTATTATAAATAGTAATTACCATATTAATAATCATACTTATTAATACAGTCACATTTTAGTATTCATTTTGAAGTTGAAAGTTTCATTACACTTTTTTTTAAGTTTAAGCATAAGTATTCAAATATCTTGGCTGTTGATTTTTTAATATTGTTTGGATACTAACATATAAACCAGATTAATTATTTAAATTGATTTAGAAATTAATAACTATAGTTAATAACCTTAACTATAAAGTCCTCAATTATGATCCTTCTGAACACTATCATAACACTGAATATGTTTTTAAATATCTAATAATGGGAATAATATGACTTTGAAAAATTAATACATGTTTAGAAATTCCAGTGCTTTGGAAAACAGTTTCATTGGACTAACTTACTTACCTGGGTAAGTGAGGTAGATATTTTACTAGTATTTTACATCTCTGTAATGTACCTCAACCAACACTTTATGGATTCAATGCTTTAGAATTAAATAACAGAGCTTCAAGACCTTACATTTTCAATGAATTACATAATCCCTCATATTCCTTACTTTATTTGATGTTACTTTATGCTCTATGCTAGAAACAGATAAGGGCATCCAATTCATACTGGAAGGTTGCTATTCCAAGAGAGTGTTCATGTCCCATTAGTGCAGTGGGTCTCAACCTTCCTAATGCCGCGACCCTTTAATACAGTTCCTCATGTTGTGGTGACCCCCAACCATAAAATTATTTTGTTTTTCGTATTTTTTCAAAAATATGTGTTTTCCGATAGTCTTAGGTGACCCCAGTGAAAGGGTCGTTCGACCCCCAAAGGGGTCCCAACCCACAGGTTGAGAACCACTGCATTAGTGCATGCGCACTCCAGGAGCTGGTGTCATGGGAATTATATTTCTCATATTGAATCCAATATTTGTAATAAGATAATATCTTTACTAGAGTGTAACTTTTCATTAAGCAAAAAGTTTAAAAAAATCCAGCAGTGGGGAACCAACCAGTGAATAAAAAAAAATAGGCCAGGTCTTTCAATCATCAGGCTTACAATTAAAAGTCATTCTCAACATATGGATTATATCTTTAATGCATTAATCAACTTTCAGTTTACAGCTAACATGTACATCAGGTCCCCAGTGAGGATTATTTCCAATTGGTTACAAATTTGGAGGAACTAAAATCTGCTCAGTTGAACATTTTCCCTGACTCAGTCTAGAAAAATAATGTATTTGAGTCTGCTCTGTAGAACTTGTAGCTGGAACTGTTATATTTCATGATGCAATAAAAACAATGAAATAAAAATGGTAGATGGTTTTTAAATAGATATGGAAATATATTTAGCATCTATCTGAAAAGTTAATTATATGGCAAAGGATGTTGATATATTCCAGCTACAAGATGTAAAATTAGCCCCAGTATGGGGAAAACATTTCATGTAAATAGTACAACTTGATTTAAAGGTTTCTGTTATGTCTACATTATCTATTATACTATTATCTACATTTTGTGGCATGTTTATAATGAAATCACGCAAACATCATTTCTGTATAAAGTTCAGGAATAGCAGGACTTGCAATTTATTCCTCTGGAACAAGTCTTTTTGAAAGTTGATGATTGTTGGCTCATAGATTGAACCAATTTATCTATAATATTCACTCAATATACCAAATGACTCTAATTTTGGGCTTTTTAAAAAACCATTTTAAAAATCCGCCAATACATTTGGAAAGAGGCAACAATGTGGAAACTATAGGAAATAATATTCTTCCCAATTAGTTCCAATCTACTAATGAATAATTATTTCCAAAGTGAATAGATGGGATGGAACTGGAAGTCTTTATTAATTTGGAGGGTTAAAGAGGTACCTAATGATGACAAAGACAAGCTATAACTGATATTCAAACTCTCTGACTAGATTTATATCAATAAGGATAGTTGTTTTTTGTTGTTCTTGAACTAGAATGGCATGAATGAAAGTGTTAATCAACTATTATAAAGTATTTTGTTTTTTGGCAGTGAAAAACACATTTTTTTCTGTTTGTCTTGCCCTGCCTTTAACAAAACTAAAAGAACTCCAGACAAATTATTTTAGGGAGTACATAAAATACCAGATGAAAACACAAGGGGGAAAATAATAAAACTGTTACGTTTTTAAAACTCTATTACATTTTTCTCTATATTTCAGGAATGTAGCCTGTAGTGCCAAAGTCATCTATTATCCCTCAGTGCTAAAAATGTTAGGAGTTATACTGAAAGTCAGCAAGTTTACATTCACCTAAATTCCCTCCCAAAATTCCCCATGCACATTCTTGGCGTATATCAGTATGGATCATCTAAAATTAAATCTTGATTAGAAAAGGAAATGGGAAAAGGATTATGAGGAAGTAGTGTTTTCCTTTTACCCCACTAAAATAGAGCACCTGTACATTCTAAATATTACCCAAATGACATCCACATGCACAGGCTTAAAGCTAAAAACCTTTTTTGTCATCAGAAGAATCAAAAGTCCAATATTATATTGAAGGGGATAAAGATAGATTGGTGTCCTTGTTTCAAACATTGATACAGGTAGGAATTTCTTTTGTGCTTTGAGTCTCAGCAACTGTGGAAATACTTCCTGTAGTAAAGAGAGATAAACACAATAAATTTAAATTAGCAAAATAACAAAGAGCAACTGAGGGAACAGGAAACTTCTCAGTATCCTGATTTTCAATACTTTGGATGTAAATGTTGCTTACTGAGACATTATGCTCATCTTAAGTGCCTGCTTGTCATTTAAAAGGCTGCACATATCTTGTTTCCAAACTAATGAGCATGTCTTAACCCTGTCAAATTAAAGTCCAGCCTGTGACAAAGGAAGGAACTGGACTGGTTGGATATCTTTGAGTTAAAGTGCTTACTTTTGATAATATTTGAAATCAAATATAAAGTGACAGTTCTTTGACAATCTGCTGAGGTTTTTGTCTTTCCTCAAAGACTGGAGGCCTGAAACTGAGCAAAAAAAAAAAAAAGGCCATTAATCAGATTTTACATTTAGTGGTTAATTTCTAGAGAATTATTGAGGAACTAAGTTTGTTCAAAAATTCCTAAAATTCTAATCGTTGGGCTATCTAAAGCATCTGTATAGAATTGACAATGAACTCTACTTTCTTTGCTGATGCAGCATGGATTTTCAGGGAAAAATCTTCTGTTCTATGAATCTATGCTGCTTTTCTTTCAATTTTTAATCATTATATGCATTTGGAGATATTTTCACTCATATACACATACTTCTGTCACATACATTATAGGCAACTCCCATACATTAAGAATCCTTCTGAATATATTTATTTAATTATCACTTAAACTGGCCATAAAAGGCTCTTGAAGCAATAAGACAAATATATGCACAAAAACTGCACCTTATATTAAAATATGATTACAGAAGGATATAATTTCTCTCTCTATGTTATATTGTCCAAGGCTGAGCCCAAACATTTCAAAACATTTTAAAATTGAATTATGGTAATTACTGGCTTGGATACAGCCAAGGCTAAATCCAAATAGGGTTGCCAGATATCCATGATGAACTTGGACAGTATAGAAACCATCTGCTTTGTCCACTGCCCAGGACAATATTTATAATCAAACTTTATGACTGGCAGCTCTGGAAGGGTTCCAGATTATTCATGTACTTTAACATGGTTATTTTGGTCTTGTGCCCTAAAGGCAGCTGCTCCAGTCCCCCACCCCTTCAACTGACCACCAGTGTACTAATCAGTGGGTCAGCAACCCAGCGCACCTGCGCCTGACGAGCATTCCTCAGACATCTGACCGCCAGTGTGCTTATCAGCAAGGCAAGAGTCTATGCACTGTCTGGTCCTGGACCCTGGGCAGTCCTTGGCTGTCTGGTCACGCTCGCTGGTTGGTGTCCAGGATGTCCAGGAGATTTTCCTCCCAATAGCCTCTTGTGAACAAGAATTGGTCTTTGGAAATCTGGCAACCCTACAAATAACCCCAGCCAGAATCAGTTGGATTCATTAAAAGTACAATCCTTGAATACTAATCTACATGTGCAAGGGGAAGGGAAGGAAGAGAAATGAAGGATAAAGTACAACAACAGCTTCAGTAATAAATACAGTTGCATGCATTTGATCATAATTAATAATACATTTCCAGAAGAATGCATAACGTGCCCTTCCAAAATATTGCTAATTGGCAATATATAGCAATAGCACTGCTTCATAGTGCTTTACAGCACTCTCTATGTGGTTTACAGAGTCAGTGTATTGCCTCCAACAATCTGGGTCTTCATTTTACCGACCTTAGAAGGATGGAAGGATGGGTCAACCTTCAGCTGGTCAGAATCAAATTTCTGGCAATGAGCTGAAATAGCCTGCAATACTGCATTCTAACCACTGTGTCACCACAGATTACTTACACATTACTTCTTCTGTTGTCAAATTTGGGAAAATATTAAATACATAAATCATGTACATATTAGCTATACCTATTAATTTAACCTACCTTTGAATTTAAAATAACATCAGATCAAATATACTTCTTTTCTATTTGCTTCACCCACTTTATCATTCATATCTTTCCTAAATCTTGATAATAGGTTCAACATAAAGCAAAAAATACTATCCTCAAATTTTGTGAGCAGATTATATTATTGTAATATTATTGTAAACTGGAATACAAATATGAACCAGACAGAGTCCATTCAAAGGCTATATTCAAAGAATAGAGAGTCTCAGTCCTGTTTGAGCAGGGGGTTTGACTAGGACACCTCCAAGGTACCCTTCATTGTATGTTCTAAAAGGCCATGTCATGCTAATATGTGCAGCAAAGAATTTGAAAGTAGTGCATTGGCAAACTCACCTCCAGTAAAACTTTCCTCAGAGTTTATCCAAACTTCGTTAATATACAGCTGCCTTTATATGAAATTCAGAAATTCTAATTGAAACTGAAATAATAGTTGGTCTCTTAGACTTATTTGGAGAAGCTATATTATAACTACTTTTTAAAGTTTACCATGGTTGTAAATATATGTCTGGCTGAAATATAAAATAATGACTATCGTTAACATCCTAAATTAGTTAGCCTTACTAATTATCAAATTATCCTTTTTTTTGCAGGATTGCACAAATCAATAAAACTATAAGGAGATGTCCGTCTTTAGGAGGCTCATATGCTGGCTTGGGAATTCTGGGAGTTGAAGTCCATGCATTTTAAAATTGCCAAGTTTGAGAAACATATGTGATGGGATATACAGCAGTGGCTGTGCAAAGGTATTTAGAAAGCACACTTTTTTATTCAAAGATTTTTGAATAAAATACCTTTGTTGTTGTATTAATTGTAATGGTTTCCATTTGTGTTCAGTTTAATTCTTGTGAGAGATTGCATAAAAGGTATGATATATATAAAAGAATAAAAATAGAAAAATAAATTCAGCTAGTATTGTAATAATGATAGCTAGTAATTTGTCATGATACCATAAAGGAGAATTTTATATTTTGTCTAGTGATTAGTGTAAGTTTGTTTGTTTGCTTGTTTACTTACAACATCTCAGTAAGTGACTGAGTGGCATATGTCATAAAACATAAAAAAGTTCATTGAAAGATGATTTTGTGGCCACAAAATATAAACCAAAAATGGAGAAATGTTTCCTTGAATAAAGGTATTTATGATGGTAGAATATTTTTCCCCATAGCCCTAATTAACTATTGTGACATTTACTACAATAAAAATAAAATGTTATCTCATAATTTCTGATTCATTAATTAGAAGAGGTGGGGTAAAGAATATTTGTGTTAATTTAGAGAAATTTAGATGTGTTAATAGATCAGTGGGAATATTGAGTGTTTTAGCAGAAGAGGTTGGAAAAGTCAGAATAGTTTTAGCCAATCAGAATGCAAACTTTGACCAGCTATTGGCTGGCTTAGTTTATTTACCTATGGGCTGGTATCCAACTTCTCATCTACTAGTTGCTGTGGGTTCATCAGCTCCCTCTGAGGGACATTAGGAATGCTTTCACTTTGACTGCCTGGACTGACCATCTCTTGATCTTTCTCATTCTGCATCTGTGCATAAACATTAATGCCCGGAATCTTCCTAAAACATTAACAAAAACCATCATTGCTATGTGTATGCTAAGGCTCTCTTTGAATTATGCTTTCACACGGCTAGAAGGATGGAAAGAAAGTCAGGAAAAAAACTCACATACCTTTTGAATTTGTAAATTACAAATACTGCCAATCCCACAAATACTACAGACAGTAACATTAGCATGGCTGAACCACTATGGCTAGGCGTGACATCTATGAGTGGAGCTATAAAAAATTAAAAAGAAGTTTCAAAAATTAGACAATAGTATATTCAGCCATAGGCACATAAAGAAAGTGTAGAATGACTTTTTTTAAACAAACCATCACTGATGTTCTTGAACTTTTCCAACTAAGGTTGCACTCTTATTGAACAATCTGTACAATTATCTGTCTTTTCTGCACTAGGGCACTTCTATGCTTTTATAGTCTTAACATCTGATACACAGACTACAAACTTTTCAGAATAGAAGTCAATAATGATTTATTTAAGTTGGTTATGGCAGGTGGTTAGTGATTCATATGGCTTCAGTTCTCAGATGATTACCTATTGCAGATGAAGTTCAAGGAATGTTAATATCAAGAAACAAAACCCCTTTTTAATCTGCTATAGTTGTGACGGTTTAGGTTAACTTTTTCTGGACATGTGTATTAAAATAGCCAAAGATAATAACAAAAATATGGGGTGTTTTAATTCAGTCTCTGGAATAAAAAAGTATCTCTCTTTTTTGGTAGTCATCATTGTAAGTACATTTGTTCTAGCACTTTTGAATTAAATTGTATGAATAAATTGCATCTTCGTAGAATTAAAATTTGGTGAATGATGTACTTTTCTATCCTTTTATACAAAAGTACCATACCTATGGAGCCAATGAGATACACATGTTTAATTTCAGCTACATTTTCACAACTTGGTTTCTTGATTTGATTTTTTTAAGATGAAGAAATAGAAAGAACTGCTGGTAGTTATCAAAACCATGAAGTGAATTAAAAAAATTATGTAGCATATTTCTTTGTAAAGGTATCTCTTACCACTAAATCTTGAGAACTACCTCCATTCACAGCATTTTCCCTTTTCTAATATTCTGGACATTAGCTGTGATTAAGTCTCAATAAATGTAATAGAACTTTAGCTATGTATTGTATTGCATTTTATCACAAAGAAGTATTTTAAATACATGTCAATAAAATAAAAGTAGAAAAATATTCTGAACATTAAAAATCTACAATTCCATCATGAAAGCATTGCCAATTAACTGTTTCAGCAATGCTAGCTCAATTGTTAAAGAATCAGCACCAACCTGCTATTAAATGAGCAGCATGAACAAGGATTCTAACTCCAGGTTTTAAGTCAAACTGAATGGCATTTTGGTTTAATTTCTGGACCAATATTTCTGAAATCTAGAATAAGGAAGAAATAGATATATAAACTCTTTTGTATGCTATCACTCAACCAGAAAATGCTGATTGCTAAATAAAGAATGAAAAAGTCTTGGTGCAGAAATGAAATAAATATGTTATATAAATCTTTTCTTAACAAACAAATGGATGTTTATGAATGGTTCCAGCCCCATAATTTAATCTGGCAATTGGTGAATCATGTGATTATGTACAGTAAAGGAAATAACAATATATACTGAAGTTCTACACCAAGTTCTACACCATAGACTGAAAATTGCAGTCTATGAACAACATATAGCTTAATAGCACTTTTCTTTTACCCTCAAATTGACTAGGGCAAAATAAACAGCTTGGTTACCATAACCCTTTATTACAATCACGAATCCTTTGACTTCTTGTATCACATACTTTTGAAATGCCACCCATCATATGCTGTACAAAACTTTTAATACAAGTTATGTACATTTTTTCTCCACAAACCTATTTTATTTTTCCTTCACAAAGAGATGTTACAAAATAAATACCAAGAAAACAATATTTGAAGAATACATCCACGAAAAAAATGAACAAATCTACCAGGGCAGGTTTCTCTTCTCTGCTGGATGCCGGCTTAATAATCCGAAGGTGTCTTTTAATAGAAATATCCCCTACTGCAAAACTTCAGATTGAATGGTAAATATAACAGCAAGTATATATATATATATTTTGTAACTGGATGCTGATGTCAGAGAAATCATCTTATGTACGATGCAACCATATAATATTCTTTTAAAGAATCCTTAAAAGGCAAAGCTAAAGGTTCTCCTTGGACATATGTGCTAGTCATTCCTGACTCTAGGGGGTGGTGCTCATCTTTGTTTCAAAGCCGAAGAGCCAACATTGTGTGGCCACGAAGACGTCTCCGTGGTCATGTGGCCTGCATGACTAGACACCAAAGGCACACGGAACCTTTCCCACCAAAGGTGATTCCTATTTTTTTACTTGTATTTTTACATGCCCCCAGGCACCTGGAATGTGCCGAATCTTTTCTTTTCATCCTGGTTTGTGGCGCAACGGGTTGAAGATCAGCTGTAGAGCGGTTTGTAGACCAGCTGTGGGGCGGCTTGTTTTGCGCTTGATAGGGGCGATAGCGGCGGCAGTGGCATCTAGCACCCAGGGAGTTAAGCCTGGGCGAGAAGAACTGGAGAGGACCCGAGAACGGTGGTTATCAGAGAGCCCCCCCCTCTGAGACGCTATGGACGCCACAGACGGCTCGAGTAAGCTTTTTAAGCCGAAGAACTGCTGCGGGTTGGTTTGAGACCTGGGAGACCTGGGAGTCAGTGAGGAAGAAACATATGAGCAGCTCTCCCTCCCCCTCCCCCTTGACAGCACGGGTGGCACGAACAGCGCGAGGAGCGTTTGGTAGCCATCCGGAACAGCCTTCCCCCCCAGTCGAATGGAGACGGCACGAGGGTGGTTTGAGACCCCTTGTGCCTGGACTGTGCTTGGACTGTACTGGACGCTGGGCGGTGTGTTACATGAGGCACTTTTTGCCTTGCCTAAGGAAGGGGGGATTGGATTCCAACAGCAGAGTGGTCGGGACTGGACGGCAGGTTCTGTTGCCGCCGTTTCAATTTCCCAGGCTGCCTCTCCCCCCCCCACCCGATGGCGGCGCCTTATCTTATCATTGGTTGCCTGCAACATCATTTGCTAACACCCGCCCAGTTTGCAGAACCTTTGGGGATTAACTTGGATTGTTATGAACTTGGACTCCCCCTAGTGGCTATCATTTTAACATCATTTTAACATCATTGAACCTGCGCAATTTTTCTAATTTTATTTTTTAAATAGGTATGTTGAGTGCATGGGATTGTATGGGATGGTATGAATGAACTCACTTTTTACTATTAATATTGCTGTATTTGTGTTTTAACTCTTTAGTGAGGACTGTCTGTGTGAGAGTTTGGGTATGACTGATTCGGAGGTCCTGGCGGGGTATGCGGGGGTCACCGGGGTGGTTGGGGGAACTACATCCACGGGAGAGGGTCGGGGCATTGCGGTCATAACAGGGAGGGGCAGATACGGCGGGGACTTTAGGGCAGGCCATTACCGGGGAAGGAGGGTTCGCTATATCACAGAGATCCCTCCTTCCAGCCCTAGGAGTCCCACTCCAAGGTCAGATGGCGCGAGTAATCAGGACCCTGGTCTCCGGCTGCTGTCGCTAAATTCCAGGTCTGTTGTTTATAAGGCTCCCCTCGTCCGGGACTTGATTTTAGACAAGGGGGCAGACCTGGCATGTATTACTGAGACATGGCTGGGCACGGAGGGAGGAGTCCCCCTCGTAGAGATGTGCCCAGACGGATTTCAGGTGCTTCATCAGCTGAGAGCCCAGGGAAGGGGTGGCGGTGTGGCTATTGTAGTCCGGGAGTCTTTAGCACCTCGTAGGATCCCTGCTCCAGAGCTTGTCGGGTGTGAGTCCCTACTGTTGAAGCTGGACCTCAAGGGTCAAGTGGGTCTGCTGCTAACGTACCTGCCTCTCAACTGCATTGCAGCAGCCCTCCCCTCACTCCTCGAGTCAGAAGCCGAGCTAGCAGTTGAGTTCCCTAGGCTTATGGTTCTGGGGGACTTCAACTTGCATTCGCTCGGTGAACGCTCTGACGGAGCGCAGGAGTTCATGGCTTCCATGACAGCCATGGGCTTGACCCAGGTAATTCGAGGCCCAACCCACTCAGCGGGTCACACACTCGACCTCGTATTCCTCTTGGAGCAGTGGAGTTATGATCTTGATCTGAGGGGTAATGAGATCATACCCCTGTCGTGGTCAGACCACTGCCTACTGAGGCTAGACTTCTGGAGGCCAAACCCCCACCGTAGGGAGGAGGAACCAACCAGGTGGTTCCGCCCCAGGCGACTTATGGACCCTGTAAGGTCCCAGACGGAGCTTGGGGTTATTCCTGATACTCTCGCCCACAGTTCAGCGGAGACTCTTGCTGCTGCCTGGCACTCGGCAGCGTCAGAGTCTCTGGACCGGATTGCACCACTACGGCCCCTCCGGGTCAGCGGCTCCCAGAGGCCTCCTTGGTTCACCAGGAGCTCCGGGAGATAAAGCGCCGGAGGAGACGCCTAGAGCACCAGTGGAGATCCGATAGGTCCGAACCGAACTGGGCACTTTTGACAGCATGCACCAAGGAATACATCTGGGCATTAAGAACAGCTAAAAGAACACACATTGCCACCTTGGTAGCGTCTGCCGAGTCCCGCCCAGCCGCCCTGTTTAGGATAACCCGCTCCCTCCTAAATAGGAGGGAGACGGGGGACCCCTTACAGGGTAGGGCTGAGGAGTATGTTCAATTCTTGGCAGACAAAGTTGCTCGGTTTCGGTCGGACCTGGACTCCACTCCCGCAGATCCAGCTGAGACACAGGGGAATGACTTCGCAGACCATCTCTGGGTTGAGTTTCAGGATGTTGCCTCCGGGGATGTGGACAAGGCTATGCGAGCTGTGAGTGCCTCCACCTGTATAGTGGACCCGTGTCCCTCCTGGCTGGTTGCCAACAGCAGCGAGGTGACACGAGGCTGGATCCAGGCGATTGTTACCACCTCTCTTCGGGAGGGGCACTTCCCCGCCGCGCTCAAGGCGGTGGTGGTGAGACCCCTCCTGAAGAAACCATCCTTGGATCCAGCCGCTCTTAATAACTACCGTCCAGTCTCCAACCTCCCCTTCGTGGGGAAGGTTGTTGAGAAGGTGGTGGCCTTCCAGCTTCAGCATACCTTGGAGGAAGCTAACTACCTTGACCCCTTCCAGTCCGGCTTCAGGCCTGGTTACAGCACAGAAACCGCTTTGGTCGCATTGACCGATGATCTGTGGAGAGCCAGAGATGGAGGCCATGCGTCCATCCTGGTTCTCCTTGACCTCTCAGCGGCTTTCGATACCATCGACCATGGTATCCTTCTGCGACGACTGCGGGAGGTGGGGGTTCTGCAGTGGTTCTCCTCCTACCTCTCGGACAGGTCGCAGTCGGTGTTGGTAGGGGGGCAGAGATCGTTCCCGAGGCCCCTAACTTATGGGGTGCCGCAGGGTTCGGTCTTATCCCCCCTACTATTTAACATATACATGAAACTGCTGGGCGAGATCATTCGGAGGCACGGGATAAAATACCACCAATACGCGGACGATACACAGTTGTATCTGTCTGCCCCGTGTCAACTCAATGAAGCGGTGGACGTGATGAACCGGGGCCTTGAGGCTGTTAAAGACTGGATGAGAGCTAACAAACTGGTACTCAACCCGGACAAGACCGAGTGTTGTGTTTTCCTCCCAACAATTTGGCCGACGTTCCATCACTCAGGCTGGGGGGTCAAAATTTATACCCCTCAGACAGGGTCCGCAACTTGGGAGTCTTCCTGGACCCACAGCTGAGTTTCGACCATCGCTTGTCAGCTGTGACCAGGGGGGCATTTGCCCAGGTTTTACTCACATTTTCTTTTTGTGTTTTGTCCTGCACTCCCCTCCCCTATTATTGTAAGCCGCCCTGAGTCCCCTCAGGGAAAAGGGCGGCCTATAAATGTTTAATAAAACTAAAAAACTAAACTAAACTTTCCAACTGCTAGGTTGGCAGGAGCTGGGACAAACTGCCAAACTGCTGACCTTTCTGATGGACAAGTTCAGTGTCTTAGCCAATGATACCTGCAAATGCTAATGATACATTTTCATAAAAAATACATTTCCATCCATTGCAAGTCCATTTTCAATTTTCAATTCTACTCTAAAATGCAGCTCTGATGTGAACGTATGCAGTCTCTTCTATTTTTCATACATGAGACTGTTGTTGTTTTCTATTCTCTATTATTTTTTAAGTACATCTGGCTCCTTAATTTAATACTGGCTACTGCTTCTTTGGCAAACACCATTCAGGACTCACTACGAAACAGAAATTATTTTAGTTGCCTAAAATTGAAGTAGTTTGTAAAGAGTATATTTCTTGCACATGCTATATATATGAGGCAAAATGGATACTTATAGACATTCCCTATAACTCACATTGGGTCTAACATGAATTTTGAAGTATAACAATAACTAATTTTAATAGAAGGACAAAAAACTTTCATTCAAAACTACTATCATGATACTTGTACACATTTATTTTACATTATAGGTATTTTACTTTGTCAACAGTACCCATATTCTTTAGAAACCTGTTTATTTCAACTGCTATGTGAACCTGAGTGCAGTGTAACTATCTCATAACATACAACATCATGATCTGCAAACTGAAGATCACAGCAATTTAAAGAGGTAGCTTTTTAAACATTTTAAACAAAACTACATTTTCAAAATAGGAAACAGAGGAGGTTTAAAACAGGAGCTGGCAACCTGAGGTGGTGAACCATATTTCTTAAACACCCCACCCCAACTATAATTTCTCCAAAAAAATATGGCAACAGTTTCCTATAACTCAAAAAATTATATAAAAACTGTACTACAAGCCCTAGATAGATTTAGTCCATTTAAAAACAATTAAAAAAGAAAGAACTATTGTATATCTAAAATTCTGGCTCTGCCCCTATGTATTTAATTGTCCATTACCATATTCATTGTGACCCATGCCATCCTAAAAGTGTTAATTGGGACTACAGTTAAAAGTGGCCCTGCACTGTTTGCTGGAAAATACTGCATGATGCTTACCATGGATACAGTCGTAACAATGATAGAAGGACACATCAAAAATATGATACATAGCAAAAAGAATGTATTATTAGAAAAAGCCTTTTGTTTATATTGCAGTCCGGAACAATGAGGTTTGAAATCAGATACAATTAGGCAACCTTTCTTGCACTTAAATAAACAGAAGTAAATGTTCACGGACATGTAGAAACTTCAAAAATGAATAATAGGTTTAGTCAAGATCTCAAGTTTTAAAAACATACTTCATGTTTTGTGAATTCTGAACAAAATGTCAACAGCAGATTTGTCATATTCAGCCATTGGTTTCAATATGAATTTCAATGTGATGATAATCCAATCCAGTGTAATTAGGTTATAAAATGAATGAAGTAAGGTTGTATGTGGATGTACAAGAGCCTGAATTCACAGGGAAAGGTGCAATGCTGCCCTCTAGTGTCTTGCTGAAAGCTGCTTTTCCTCTGTGCCACAAGGATTGACTTTCACACTTCCTGCTACACTAAATTGTAACTTTGACATGAGAATTTATTGTAACCCCGCTGTTCTTCATATTCTTCTTTATAAGACAAATTCATTTTTCTTGGTTTTCACATCGCTAAGTTCTTTGATATGTCATTGTCATGTATTGCATTGTAGGTCTTGACTTTAAAAAGTGGCAAAATGAGAATAAAATGGAAACTCTAGCTGAATAAATACATATAAAATCATAATTTAGGGTAAAGTATTTCTAAAAACAAGACTTTTATGCATTTTTAAAAATCCACAGAATGGGATGATAATGAATCAATATGCAAGAAACAAAATGAATACCTAAGACATTGGCATGGGACTGGATAGCCCATCCCTTAATGTAATCAAATTACCCTGATACGAAAGAAAAGTTCCCGAGACTCCTTTGACAAACTAAGGCACCCAGTTCACAGTTTACATCCTCATCCTTATGACGTTCTTGATATGATTTGCCTGGCTTCAGGCTGTTTTATTTTTGTGTCATTCAGAATAATACTACAATTTCAAATGCAAATTTGGAACACCCCCACCTTTCTGCTTCTTCATGTGCACATTCATCAGTGGAGCCACTGGAGTATAATATTGGTCTTAGTTTTTAAAAGCTGTTGTGCCTTCTAATTTTCACTGCTTGGCATATAGAACCCCTACAGCTATGTCCACTTATAAATCCAGCACACTTTAATTAGTGGTGTTGTGATGTTGAACTCTAGCAGTTCAAACGATGGACTTAGAAATTCATAACAATTAACTCTTTCTATAGGATGGCAAAGTGTAAAATAGACTTTTCTCTCATTCAAATCCCCTTATACAATTTTCTTCTTTTCTGACCATATTTTACTTATATGATTATTGGATTTATCAGACTGGTCTCTGGAGCATTGTAATATAGTGGATGACTTCATTCCTTCTGCTTTTGAATACGAAGTCTTGCTTTGATTTAAAATGCTAAATAAACACAGAATTTTCATTGTAAATCCTGGATTAGAGACGTCAGCAAAATGAATGAGCTAATGTTGTGGCTTATATAATAAACTAAGGTTAGTGCTATAAAGTCAGGACTGTGTTTTTATGTCAGATGGAAGCTGCTTCAATAGGAAGTTTATAAGATCATTAGGACGCATTCACCAATTCAATAGGAATAAAACCTGTTTAAAACTATGTCTTTCAGGGTGAAAAAGTTATTCTCATGTTTAATGTACCATAGGAATCTCAACTGGGATAAAGGAGAAATAAAATCACCATAGATATTATAATACTTTTAATATGTATTGTTCTGGCTACTGAATATAAACTTCAACATCAGGCAACAATGAACTAGGGTGATTTTAGTCTGATTTAGCGGAATCTTTCTGCATTTGGCTTGTGTGAGAAGGTATGAGGGGCTGGACTTTGAAAAAACAAGCTGGAAAGAGTATTGACACTTTTGAACATTGTTATTGGAGAAGACTCTGAGAATACCAAGGACTGTTGTATTTGTATGTGGGAAAGACCTTAGGAGACTGAGTAAATAGATGCTGCTTTGAGAATGGTCAGGCAAGAGATAGCATAACATAATGGGTGAAGCAAGAGGTTCAGAACTATCTCTCCCTACATTATCAAGCTGTAAAGATGACAGTAGGAGAAATTTAAGACCTGCAAGTTTCTGTTAATGTAGCTTTACAACAAAGTAGGGTTACTTTATTTGGTCATGTTTCCTGTCTGGACTATCTGTGTAATGGAATGTAGGGAGGACCTTAGGGAACAAGGAGAAGAGTTGATGATAAACCAGACAAGAGAGGCAGGAATTATCAGTGGCTGAACAAAGAAAAAATTAGGAAGGATCTGCCCTAATGTATCAAGCAATTAAAACTGACAGCAGGACATCTGTACTTTAGACTTGCAAGGGTCAGTTAAAGTAGGCTTAAACTAAAATAAAATTAGTTAATCTAGTCCTGTTTCCTGGATGATTTACCTGGGAGAGATAACATAGTGGGAAGGCTGACATCAATCTTGCAAGTCTGAAAATTTCCCCCCCCACTACATAGTACTTATTATGCAGCTGGGGATTATGATGTTTCTTACCTAATAGTTCCCTAAGTAGTATCTCTTTGCCCATTTCCCGAGGTTTTCCTATGTACTATTACATCTGCTAAAAAAAAAAACCAAAATAATAATAAGAATGAATCATTGGATAATTTAACCCAGACGTTTCACTCATGGCACAAATAACCAGACTTAAATTATGGCATTTTGGAGATCTTATATACTGTATTTAACTATCTGGAGAAACTGGTAAATATGGTACACAATACCCAATTAATCCAGCTAAATATTGTCTATCATCAGCCTCGAACTGATAACAAGTTTGTTAAGTATAAAATGCATATCAGCAACAAAACAGTGCTTGACATATTCTTGTACAGGTTCATGAGTGATAAATTTTATATGCTCATCATCAACAAAGAAACTTTAAAGTTTTGAGCTTGTGCCATGCTGGTACACTTAAGTTTGCAGCTAAACTGAAAATGTTTAAATACAGATAATCTTATTTCAGTTGAAAAATTGGATTATTGCCATTTTCAGTGACATATATTTTCTTCCCTATGAATAACCCTTCTTCTTCCTCTTCCTCCTCCTCCTCTTCTTCTCCTTCTATTATTATTGTACAATTGTATCACAGCGGCCAGTTGTTTCGCCGGATTTGGCATTGGTTACTAGTCGGGCCCCACCCAGGGGCCTAGGACGTCGTAACGTATTTTCGTAATATACGTGCAGATCCAAGCAGTGCAGCTTTTTGCATTTGACTGATGGTGATTTTGTCAATTTTTAACTGTTTTAAATGTAATTCAAGTGCTTTTGGAATAGCACCCAGTGTGCCAATTACCACTGGAATTACCACTACTGGTTTGTGCCATAGTCGTTGAATTTCGATTTTTAAGTCCTGGTATCTTGCGATTTTTTCATGTTCCTTCTCGGCGACCCTGCTATCACCTGGTATTGCGATGTCTATGATTGTGACCTTATTTTTCTCAACCAGTGTGATGTCTGGTGTATTATGCGCCAGTATTTTGTCGGTTTGTATACGGAAATCCCACAAGATCTTGACCATCTGATTTTCTGTGACTTTTTCAGGCTGATGTTCCCACCAGTTTGTTGCTGTTTTAATATTATAATTTTTGCACAAATTCCAATGGATCATTTGTGCTACTGAATTGTGCCGCAATTTATAATCAGTCTGCGCGATTTTTTTACAGCAGCTGAGTATGTGATCAACAGTTTCGTCAGCTTCTTTGCAAAGTCTGCATTTGGCATCATCAGAGGATTTTTCGATTTTGGCCTTAATGGCATTTGTGCGGATAGCTTGTTCTTGCGCAGCCAGGATTAGTGACTCTGTTTCTTTCTTTAATGTACCTGTTTTTAACCATAACCAAGTTTGTTCCCTGTCCACTTTATCTTTTATTTTTTCCAGAAATTGCAGTGCAGCACCATGCAGTGCTTTGTTCTGCCAACTCTCCATTCTTGATTTTATCACATCTTTTCTGTATTCTTGTTTTGTCTGTTGGGTCTTCAGTAGTTTTTTGTTCTTTATTTCAATTAATAGATGTTCTTGACTTTCTTTTAAATAATCAGCCAGTGCATGTTTTTCTTCTTCAACTGTTTGCTTCACTTGTAATAATCCTCTGCCACCTGATTTTCGGGGCAGATATAGTCTATCAGTATCACCACGTGGATGTAAACTGTAGTGCATTGTCATTAGTTTCCTGGTTTTTCGGTCCAAAATGTCCAAATCAGCTTGTGTCCAGTTAACTATACCAGCTGTGTATCTTATAACTGGTATTGCCCAGGTATTTATGGCCTTGATTGTATTTCCACCATTCAATTTAGATTTCAAAATTTTCTTAACTCTGTTGGTGTACTCTCGCCTGACAATAGTTTTTACTTCTCCATGCTTGATGTTATCCAACTGCAGAATGCCTAAGTATTTGTAGGCTTCATTTTCTTTGCATTTAATTAATTGTCCATTGGGCATTTCAATTCCCTCACATGCAGTGATTTTGCCCCTTTTTATGGATACAGTGGCGCATTTTTCAATGCCAAACTGCATTGAAATATCGGTGCTGAATACTCGGACTGTGTTTGTCAATGATTGGATTTCTATTTCTGACTTTCCATAGAGTTTCAAATCATCCATATATAGTAAATGCGAAATTTTTTCAGCTTCTTTGGCTGTTTGGTAGCCTAATTTCATTTTTTTTAAGATTACTGATAGTGGGATCATTGCGATGATGAAGAGAAGAGGTGAAAGTGAATCACCCTGGAAAATTCCTCGCTTGATATTAATCATTCTGTAGATCTCATTCCCTACTGCTAACTCAGTTCTCCATTGTTTCATCGCCTTTTCAGTAAAGGATGTAATATTTTTGCTAATGCCAGGTGTTTCTAAGCATTTTATGATCCAACTATGTGGCAGTGAGTCAAATGCCTTTTTGTAACCAATCCAGACCATATTCAAGTTCGTTTTTCTGTTCTTACAATTTTCTAATATCATTTTATCAATTAGGAGCTGATTTTTTGTGCCCCTGCTCCTTCTTTTGTTTCCTTTTTGCTCTATTGGCAAGATGTTGTTTGTTTCCAAATAATCCATCATGTTATCTGCAATAATGCCTGTGAGTAATTTGAAGGTTGTTGGCAAGCATATTATTGGTCTGTAGTTTTCAGGTGTTGTTCCTTTAGTTGCATCTTTCTGAATCAAGTATGTTTTTCCAGTTGTCAACCATTCATCAATTTGGCCCTTTTGTAAAATTTCATTCAGTTGCCTGGCCAATATTGCATGTAAACTGGTCAGATATTTGAGCCAGAAACCATGTAATTGGTCCTTTCCAGGTGATGTCCAATTCTTTACCTTTTTAACTCGATTTTTGACCATCTCAGTTGTTATTTCTAATACTTGCATTTGTTTGTTGCCAATGCTTTTCTCAAAGTCATGTATCCACTTTGCTTCCTTGTTGTAGTCCTTTGCATTTTCCCACAATTTTTTCCAGAATTCCACTGTGGCCTGTTTTTCTGGTTATTATTATTATTATTATTATTATTATTATTATTATTATTATTGTTGTTGTTGTTGTTGTTGTTGTTGTTGTTGTTGTTGTACAATTGTATCACAGCGGCCAGTTGTTTCGCCGGATTTGGCATTGGTTACTAGTCGGGCCCCACCCAGGGGCCTAGGACGTTGTAACGTGTTTTCGTAATATGCGTGCAGATCCAAGCAGTGCGGCTTTTTGCATTTGACTGATGGTGATTTTGTCAATTTTTAACTGTTTTAAATGTAATTCCAGTGCTTTTGGAATAGCACCCAGTGTGCCAATTACCACTGGAATTATCACTGCTGGTTTGTGCCATAGTCGTTGAATTTCGATTTTTAAGTCCTGGTATCTTGCGATTTTTTCATGTTCCTTCTCGGCGACCCTGCTATCACCTGGTATTGCGATGTCTATGATTGTGACCTTATTTTTCTCAACCAGTGTGACGTCTGGTGTATTATGCGCCAGTATTTTGTCGGTTTGTATACGGAAATCCCACAAGATCTTGACCATCTGATTTTCGGTGACTTTTTCAGGCTGATGTTCCCACCATTTTTTTGCTATTTTGATATTATAATTTTTGCACAAATTCCAATGGATCATTTGTGCTACTGAATTGTGCCGCAATTTATAATCAGTCTGCACGATTTTTTTACAGCAGCTGAGTATGTGATCAACAGTTTCATCAGCTTCTTTGCAAAGTCTGCATTTGGCATCATCAGAGGATTTTTCTACTTTGGCCTTAATGGCATTTGTGCGGATAGCTTGTTCTTGCGCAGCCAGGATTAGTGACTCTGTTTCTTTCTTTAATGTACCTGTTGTTAACCATAACCAAGTTTGTTCACTGTCCACTTTATCTTTTATTTTTTCCAGAAATTGGCCATGCAGTGCTTTGTTCTGCCAACTGTCCATTCTTGATTTTATCACATCTTTTCTGTATTCTTGTTTTGTCTGTTGGGCCTTCAGTAGATTTTTGTTCTTTACTTCGATTAATAGATGTTCTTGAGTTTCTTTTAAATATTATTATTATTATTATTATTACACAATTGTATCACAGCAGCCAGTTGTTTCGCCGGATTTGGCATTGGTTACTAGTCGGGCCCCACCCAGGGGCCTAGGACATCGTAACGTATTTTCGTAATATACGTGCAGATCCAAGCAGTGCGGCTTTTTGCATTTGACTGATGGTGATTTTGTCAATTTTTAACTGTTTTAAATGTAATTCCAGTGCTTTTGGAATAGCACCCAATGTGCCAATTACCACTGGAATTACCACTGCTGGTTTGTGCCATAGTCGTTGAATTTCGATTTTTAAGTCCTGGTATCTTGCGATTTTTTCATGTTCCTTCTCGGCGACCCATGCGATGTCTATGATTGTGACCTTATTTTTCTCAACCAGTGTGATGTCTGGTGTATTATGCGCCAGTATTTTGTCGGTTTGTATACGGAAATCCCACAAGATCTTGACCATCTGATTTTTGGTGACTTTTTCAGGCTGATGTTCCCACCAGTTTTTTGCTGTTTTGATATTATAATTTTTGCACAAATTCCAATGGATCATTTGTGCTACTGAATTGTGCCGCAATTTATAATCAGTCTGTGCGATTTTTTATTATTATTATTATTATTATTATTATTATTATTATTATTATTATTATTATTATTGTATATTTATTTTTTTAAAAATGTTTAAATACTATACCTTTCAGGGTAAAAGTTATCCACATGGTTAATGTCTCATAAAAATCTGATATGGGATAAAGAAGGACTAAAATCACTAGAGATATTCTAATATTCTTAATAAGTATTGTTCTGAATGCTGAGCAGAAATATCAACCCCGTTCTAAAAAACCTAAAGTGATTTAAAGAACAGACTGAACTCCTCTGGATTTGGCCTGAATATAAGATTTGTGTGTCAGAAATTATGAGGGCCCAAAATTTTAGAAAAAAATATTTTAGTCAGTTGAATCGTAGTGGGGCTTTCCCAGAACATCCAAAATCAAATAGCTGTTCTATAAAGGAATACCAGCCTATAAAGGAACCACCACTTCTTGGTATTAGGCCTTTGCATGTACGATATGCATGACTGCAGGACAATTACCCAAATATTGTAAAAATATTAGAGCTGGCATCCAAAAAACTATAATCTTAGTTAGAAGGATTTTAAACAATTAATTTATCATTATTAGAGTTCAAAGTCATTAAAAGTAAAACTGGCCAGCTGATTAAGCATGTATGCAATAAACTGATTCATTACGCAAATGAAATATATTTGCATTAATGAGAAATTTAATATTAGGGCTTTGCAGACTTACAGACTTACAAGAGAAGAAATTATCCCTTTCTACCAAAACTATATAAAAAATATCAGAAACTGGGAAGACCGTCATTGTCACTTCTCTAAAGTAATAAAGAGTCAGTAAACATGAAAAGCTTTCTGGGTTAGAAATCTTTAGAATATAAATCAAAATGTGTCAGCTTTTTTTCTTTGGAGATTTTCTACCATAAAATGTGAAGTCTACTTTTACATCCCGCGTCATGTTACAAAAATCCTCAATCAAAAATGTATTTATTTGTGTGTAGTAATTCTTTTTGAAGTCAAAAACTTCCATTCATCCTGTCTTACAAAATGTATGATACTAATAAAAATAGAAATGGTGCTACAATAGAAATTGTTACATTAAAACCTAAAATTTCAACTATTTTTTTTCATTTCCTCCCCCTCCCCACAAAAAAGATAGATGCTATGAAATAAACTGTTGTTATTTAATCTGAAGATTCTAAGGTTGATTAGATCCACATAAGAAAACCTGAATCGAAACCATGATTTACAGGTTAAAACCAACTGAACTCTATTGATTTAAATTGCAGTGACCGAAACATAGGAGTAACTCTCTAAAGTGGCTATCGTCTTCCAGCAAACAACTGGCTTCATTCTACACAGTGAATGTTCCATGTGGTCTTCCAAGGAACCCCAAGAACTGAATATTGCTGTAATCCATCCTTAAGATGATAAGGACATCAGTTGCTGTTGATAGAGCCTGGGTTATTAACACTATAAAATCCTGAGCCTTTACTTTGTCTGCTTTAAATTTGTTAATATGTACTTATTCAGTAACTGCAGGAACAATTTAGAGAAAACTGAAAGGTTATAGACTCATGAATAATGCAAGTAAATAAAATGGCTATAAATTAATATTAATGTGAGATGTGTGTGATCTCTACTTTCCAGAAATGCTTAATGTAAATTTCTTAACAGGTCAACATTATTATGTAAGCTAAAAGAAACCAACAAGAATCAGATACCTGTTGCAGATCTTCAGCTGTTTCTTTACTTTCTCCATTGGTATTCTTATAGGGCAAAATAAAGAGTTCAGCTGAGGTGGGTAACCCTGGCAAGATTGCTACCAAAATATGTTCACTGGAAATGATTGTTGCCTAATATGGGAAAAGAAAAGTTTAGACTGACATTCACATTTCTGTCTCTGCAGCTAAAATAAACTTGAAACTTGTCTTGTATTATATTTTTTTCTAAATTTACTGACTATTAATACAAATAGTTTATTTTATTTTAATTTATATCCCATCATTCCAACATTTAACATTTTTTTTAACATTTAACACTGTATTTAATGAGCCACCGCGGCTCTTATGCATCTACATCTTCCACCAAGAAAATCCATTTTCCAGTTTTTTGATAAGCATTATATTCCCCCTCCTATAGGCATTTCACAGCAGAGAATCATTGATAGTGGTAAATTTGATTGCTGGATTTGGGGACTTAAAAATATACAGTTTAAAACTATCTGCAAAGAAAATTAATTAATGAACATGAATGACATGAATAAAGATTAGCAATAGCGCTTAGACATATACGATTTCTCTGTGCTTTATAATCCTCTCTAAGCAGTTTATAGAGTCAGCCTATTGCCCCCAACAATCTGGGTCCTCATTTTACCAACCTCAGAAGGATGGAAGACTGAGTCAACCTTGATCCGGTGAGAATTGAAGTGCCAAACTGCTGGCAACCTGCAGTCAGCAGAATTAGCCTGCAATACTGCATTCTAACCATTGGACCATCATGGCTCATTTTGCTCAGGCTTAAAATCATGGTGAATCCAAACATGGTAGCCCATGTTAAGCCATTCTTTATGTCTTAACTATGACATCCAAATTTTGTACCATCATATTGCTTGCATCCTGACAAGAAATTTTTTTTCTACACTTCAACACTTGAAAACTATTCAGAGTTAAAATTTCAGACTTTTATAGATAATTAGTAATACAGAATATATGGATTGATTCCACAAGTGTATTTAGCACAATGGTCCTATCATCCCTTGATCTGTGTCATTTTGCACAATGACAATGAGAAAGGATGATGAAGGATGATTAATGATTATATGATCATATAACACAGGCACAGGGCAGACTGCAATGATCCGTATGGACAAAATGTTAGACTGCACAAAAAGATAGGAATACAAGATAAAGACACCAAACTATATATTTTAAATGTTCAGCTAGTAAAAAGAAATACAACTCCATTTTTAGCATGCCACATAAGAACACGATTACAATGATGTGAGACCTAGGCATCTATTGTAAGGCTTCACAATACACACACACATACACACAATTTTTTTTTTAAAAAAATCTGAAATTAAATGTATGAGAATTGTTTATATTAATCTGATAAGTGGAAGCAGTATTCCTATAAATCATGCTTGTTTCTTAAATTGGATCCAGACTCTTCTAAATGCTCCTTTCAAAGCAATTTGGGAAAGATAATAAAATATGGGAACTTTTTTTTACCTCAACTAGAACTGTCTTGATGACATGACCAATGTCCCGTCTCCATTCAGGAATATCTGGATTGTAGTCATCCAGATTTGGAGAAAACGAAAGACGTAAAGACTGAAAATGCTCTAGAAGGAAGAAAAAGAAAGAGTGAAACGGAAAGGAAAAAAACCAGAGAATCTCAGGCTATTCAATGGTGCTCATATTAAATCAGTATACATTTAGGCAAAGAGGAGCACATTGATATTTTAAATTCTATTTAATAAATTCCCCCAAATATCTATCACTGCTGAAATTAGACTTTTTGAGGCCCTAAGCCCTTTGTTAAGAAGTTACACAAGATATCACAAATATGCATACCAAAAGTCAATCTTGGATCACCACAAAAAAATTGAAAACATAAAAGGCAAAATGGTTTGCCTTTTAATTATTTAATAGCAAAGTATTTAAAGTGGAAAATACAAATTAACTTCAAATGAATGCATTTACTGATTACATATTTATCATTTGCCTCACTGGATTTCTGTCATAGTTAATGATATAGTCTGTTTAAGTGTAATTTTAAAAATATTTTTAATATACAGACAAAAAATGCTGACAAAATAAGTAATCAGTCATTTTTTATTAACATAAGTAAAAATGAACTTGTTGTCATAGTAAAAAAAAACTGATAGTGTAAACTTTTGTGAGACCCTGCAGATTGTGAGGCCCTATACCAGTGGTTCTCAACCTGTGGGTCGGGATCCCTTTGGGGGTCGAATGACCCTTTCACAGGGGTCACTTAAGACTACCGGAAAACACATATTTTCGATGGTCTTAGGAACCGAGACACTGCTCCTCTATAATTGGGGGTCACCACAACAAGAGGAACTGTATTAAAGGGTCGCGGCATTGGGAAGGTTGAGAACCACTGCCCTATACTATAGCTAGTTTAGTTTATGCCTAAATCACCAACTAAAGGTCCCTAGGATGCAATATGGTCATTATTTCTGAATTAGTCACTCAGAGTTCAACTACAAATGTCTAATGGAAAAAAGGTCATTTGAAAGAACGTTGGCCTATTTTAAAGGATTATATAGTGAAAGATATCAAAGGTATCTTTTTAAAGTACAGGCAGTCCTCGACTTACGATCATAATCAACATTTCAGTTGCTAAGTGAGACAGTTATTAAGTGAATTTTGTCCCAATTTTTTATGACTTATCTTGCTGCAATTGTTAAGTGAATCGTTGCAGTTGTTAAAATAGTAACATGATTGTTAAGTGAATCTGGCTTTCCCGCTGACTTTGCCTATCAGAAGGTCACAATGGTGATCACATGACCCCGTGACACTGCAAACATCAAAAATATCAGCTGCTGTGTCTGAATTTCAAGTGACCTTGGGGATGCTGCAATGGTCATGTGGAAAACGGTAATAAATCACTTTTTTCAGTGCTGTTGTAACTTTGAACCGTCACTAGGTGAACTGTTGTAAGTTGTAAGGACTATCTATATTGCAATGGTCCACATAATCACAGCTGAGCAAGAAAGAGAGGAGAAAGAAGAGAAATTCACTATAGAAAAAGCTCCTAAATGTTCATCTTTCCACTATATTTAACAAACTGTAATGCTATAACTGTACTTTGTGCCCATTTTAGAAAGCGAACACATTTAAAAAGTCTGCAGACATAACCAATAACCAATGACTTATGCACTTAAAGTGCTTTCTGTATAAATCCTACTGATTAAACCATTTCCAACTTTGCACTGACCCAAAACAATTTCTAAATGAAGATAAATCTGAAGCCTTATTGGTAATCAGCTGATTAAGCGTTAGTGTTCTATGAACCAAGTTACGAGGGACGTTTAAAAAAAAGAATCTAGACAAAATCTTCATTTACATGTCTTCAAACACATATGGTAGTTTGGTATATTTGTGTGTTTTCTTCAGTATTCCTCCAAATACAGACAGCTTGTAAAGCAATTAGGTTGTTTGCATTTTGAAAGGATTCAAATGAAACACTTGAAAACATCCCTCAAAATAAGACAAGCAGCATGGCAATTACTTTAAAGCAGTGCTGTAAAGAATGAGGAAACTGAGTGGGGATTTAAGAGATATAATGTGCTCAGCACTTGAAATTATACACAGATAGATGACTATACGGTAACAAAAATGAATGAATGTGTTGAGGTCAACCCTTTATCTGGCTGATCTTACTTCTGTTTGTAGCAAGAGATTCAGGGATGTGCCAGTAAGCTAACATTCCTACTAAAGATTCTCTTGAACTGAATAACACAATAGTTGTGATTGAACATACCCATATTCAAAAGTATGTGGTGGTGGTGATGAAAGTATGTGTATTTTTCTACTGTCTTATACTTACAGATTCTCAAACCTGTTGAGGGATAAATTCAGTGAAGGGAGTGGAGGGGGGGAATTATTCTCCAGGTTAGTGGAAGGAATTACATACCTACTTTGAACTAAGCTATGCTATTAATGCTTCTGCAGAGACCATCTTTCATCCTAGCTATTTTAAAGAAATATAGCTCAGCCTCCCAAATTTCCATTTGAGGAAAGTGTTTGGAGACAGTAGAGGACCTTTAGCTTTAGCATATAGAGGAAAGAGTTAATTTGAATCTCTTACAATCATATTGAGACCTGGATATTCTGTCAGGACAGAATCTGTTCTTCTAGGGGATAATTTATATCAAGAGTATTCCTGGTTCTATTAGATAAGGGGTGTCAAACTCATGGCCCGCAGGCCAGATACATCATGCACTGATCACCCCACCCCCATTTTAGCAAAGGGGGCAAATGTCATGATACATCACGTGATGATGTGACGACAGGGATTTGACACACCTGTATTAGATCACCCAGTTACTTAATCTAATGCTATCTCTCTCTCTCTCCCTAATTCTATCTCTATCTTTAAGTGAGGAATGCCATTTTTATTTTGAGTAAATTTTAACTAACCAGAGCCATCAGGGTAACTCACTGCTCACTCCAGGAGTTTGATTCTGAGAGGCTCAAGGTTGACTCAGCCTTTCATCCCTCTGAGGTTGGTAAAATGAGGACCCAAATTGTTGGGGGCAATACGCTGACTCTGTAAACTGCTTAGAGAGGGCTGTAAAACACTGTGAAATGGTATATGTCTAAGTCCTGTTGCTATTAATTGGGGTTATATTTTTTCAAGTTAATTAAGAACGAGATTTTATCAGGGATTCTTTGGTTTTGGTTATATATTTTGTTGACTAAATTGCCTGGTGTGTCTGTGATATGACAGAATAAAGCTTTGTGTTACAAAGAAATACTTAGTGCAGCTTTTCTGCACTGAATTTTTCTCAGAGAGCAAAATTAGTCTTGTACCAATTCTCTTTCCTGTGGCAAAAAATATTTAGGTTCCTCATATAAGAGAACTATCAAGTTTACTGCAGCACTAAAGAAGCTCTAACAGAATATAGAATGAGCTATTAAAAAGAGAGCTACTGTGATCCACAAGCCATATGAGGTCTCCTGATCATTTTTGGAAACTGCACAAAAATTCTGATTCTCTTCAAAGTTTTTGGTCAAAATAAGGTCTGATGTACGAATCTTGATTTGTTTCTTTGTCCCTTAAACCTTTTCCTGGTGATTTCACCGTGTCAACAAAAATGCTGACTGAAGGTAATTTATAAAAATTCAAAGTGCAGGTCTCAGTCAAAATCATGTGTTTATTTCTGTTTCAATATATGATCCAGGTGCTGGGTTGCTGAAAAATAAGAATTTCTCTGGGTGTAAATCTATTATGAAATACAAAGAATGCATTTTGTGAAGGATAAGTAGATCCTTGAACTTATAAAAGATAATATATATGAGTTCAATTTCAAAGCTCTTGATTGATATGATTGTCATATAGTTTTCTTGTATAGTTTTGTCCTTATGTTCTTTTTTCCAAGCCAAGAACACAGCAAAGGGGAAATGGCCACGGAAACCTAAGGAATAAATAAACAAGACTGAACAAAAATAGGGCTCACCATATACTGCAATCATTTTGGTGTCTTGCAGAATAGTGTTTCCTGCAGAAACTTGTACTGTGATTATGTTCATACCTTCTGTAGAGAAGGTAAATGTGATACTCCCTTCTAGAGTAATTAATGGCTGCAAATACATAAAAAGGAAACATGATAATCAATTAATGTATTCATTAAAAGCCAAGACAAACATGTTGCTAAAAACAAACTGGGATTGAAAATGTCCAAAGAATCATTAGGAAGATATTGCCACTGATTTATTTTTCTTACATTTTTCAATTGTATGAAAAAGCATAAATCATGAAAGGTTCTATAAACTATAAAACCTATCATCTAGAAAAGCCTCATAAAAGTACCAACATATGCAGAAAACAATGAATAAGCTCATAAAATACTAAAAGGGTAGTGATAATAAACAAATGCTTGCCTTGGGTTGTATAAAAACCAAGCCACACATTTGGGTTTACTAACCAGAATAAATCAGGATAACAAAAACAAATCAAATTAGGGCTTTATATAATGAACAAATTTTGGGGGCTTCCTGGGGGCGGAGCCTGTCGCCGAAGAGGGCTCAACGGAGCTCCTCTCAGAGATCTGGTCTGTATATCTAAATAAGATCATAGATATCACCCTTTTTTGGCTAGAAAGGGGCAGGGAGTAGCTCTGTAGCTAGGGTCTATTCGTAATTCACAGCCCTTTTCTTTTTTTTGGCTGTGGACGGAGATTAGATCCAGCGTAAGCGGAGCCTTTATCTCCAGCCAGTTCTTCTCAGCTGCTTTTTTTTTGCAGCCCTAGACAGGCGACCCCCCCCCCCCAGGACAAAGCAAAGTTGTTTGAAGCTAGGATTAATACGGGCGGGTCCCACCCCTGTGAGATTTATGTTTTTATTACTATCTTAAACACCAGCCTCATTTGTCCTAGAGGCTTCTTTGTTTAAACGGACTTCAAAATGGCGATTTCTCTCTGTTGGTGACTGATAGGGGATGTACTTAGCCGGCTTTACCTTCCTGCAGACCGCTCCTTAACAAAATAATTTTTTTTTTGAATTTTGGAAACAGAGGGGAGCGAGAGCGCTGTTTATTTGTTTATTTATAATGGCACCCAGGTCAAAATCGAAGCGTCTCTCTACGAATGTGCTTAAAGAATCTACGAATGAATTTAAAGAATCTACTATGGAATCGTTGCCCTTGTCTCCTACGCCCTCTACTGGAGAATTCTTAACACAGGAATTTTTCTTTCAAATGTTTAATGATTTTAAACAAGAAATTAAAGAATTTGTATTGGAGCTATATGGTAATTTAAAGTCTAAAATTGCCCAAATGAAGGCGAATACGTTTGTAGCCATGTCTGCCCTGACAGATTATACCGCTGAAATGGAGAATAAACTGGAAAGCTTGGAGGAGGCTAATTCTAATTTGACTACTAATATCCAAACATTACAACAAAAAATTAGAGATACTCAAGAACAGCTCGTTATGATAAACTTTAACAAGAAGGCATTTGCAATAAGAGTCAGAGGATTCCGCGAAAAGGAGCGAGAGAATCTGAAACAGACCTTTGTTGAAGCCTTCAGCCATGCGGTGGGAAGCCCGGGACTTAATTTTGATTGGCAGATTCGGAAAATCTATCGCCAGAATTCGTTGGTAGCGGAACAGCGACAGCTCCCGAGGGACATAATTATATATTTCTCCACAAAAGAATCCAGAAACGCGATCATGCTAAAGTTTTACAATAAAAACTTGCGAGTTGATGGCCAGGATTTGATTGTCTTCAAAGTAATACCATCCCAGATGTTAAAAGCAAGAAGAGACTATACTTTCTTAACTAAAGAGCTTAGAAATCATCAGATTCAATATAAATGGGAGGCCCCAGCCGGCATTACGGTCACATTTGAGAATCAAAGACTTCGTCTCAATTCTGTTTCGGAGGCTCGAGATTTCTATTACAAGACTTTGAAGGTGGGACTTCCTGATTCACTTGGAAAAGAGGAAAGACAAGCCGAAGGAGAAGGCAAGCAGCAGACCACATGGCTGCAAGATGGAGGGGGTAGCTCTCCCTCCCTCGGAGAAGCAGAAAAGCGGAGATCGAGGATTTAGACATTCTAAAATATTCATCAAAGTTGTGGATTGAATGGGGGTTTGCGACCTCTCTCTGGTAGAAAAAGCGGAATCGGATATTGGTGGGGTGATGCTGAATGTATATTTGTAAAATACATGCAGAATGATTTACGCTGTTTAAATCCTGTTAGAAGGGGAAGTTTGATGAGATTATTTCAAAATAGAAGGTAAACTGATTCTTGTTTAAAGTATTATTTGAATATGTGGAATGATCCATGCTACTTAATTTTTATTAGAAGGGAAAGCTTGGTGAGATTATTTTGAGCTAGATTGTAAACTAATGTCTGCATAAATTTGATAGTGGTAAATATCAGAGAAGCAAGGGATGAGGGTAAAATGCATGCGGAATGATTTACGTTGTTTAAATCCTATTAGAAGGGAAAGCTTGAGGGGATCATTTTAAGATAGAATGCAAACTGATTTTTGTGTAAAGTAATATTTGATCCACGCTGCTTAAATTTTACTAGAAGGGAAAGTTTGGTGAGATTATTTTGAGCTAGAGTGTAAACTGATGTCTGCACAAATTTGTATAAATTTTGACTCTTGTGTGAATTATTTTTTGAAAATAAGGTTAAGAAAGATTATTTGGAGGGACTATGGGAAATAGTGGTAAATATTAGAGAAGCAAGGGACGAGGGTAAAATGCATGCGGAATGATTTACGCTGTTTAAATCCTATTAGAAGGGAAAGTTTGATGAGTTATTTTAAGATAGAACGCAAACTGATTCTTCTATAAAGTAATATTTGAATATGTGGAATGATCCACGCTGCTTAAATTTTACTAGAAGGGAAAGTTCGGTGAGATTATTTTGAGCTAGATTGTATACTGATGTCTACACAAATTTGTATAAATGTTTATCTGAATATAAGGTTAAGGAAGATGAACTGGAGAGTCTACAGGAAGTTGGGGTAAATAACAAAGAAGCAAGAGACGAGAATAAAATGCATATAGAATGATTTACACTATTTAAACATAAATAAAGATGGGGGGCTGAGCTTAATACAAAGAGTTCTTTTTTTCTTTTTTTTCTTTTCCTTTCTTTTCTTTTTTTTTGCTTTTCCCTTATATAATTTGTATTTTCTTTCTATCTATTTTTTTTATATATTACTTTTATTTTTAATCCATACGATCATAAGATACTTTAGACAGAGGGCAGTGCCAGGTGTGGGCCCTGGGAAGTCGGGAGGATTAGGGATGGGGATTCATGGGGGGTGGGTGGGTGGGTGTTAATATAGTTTCAATAAGAAAAAGAATGCACTTGTATACGGTTGTTCCTTTTTTTTTTTCTTTCTTTATATTTTTTTTCCCTTGGTTTATTTTATTTTTTATCATATTATATTAATAAACAACAGTTGAATAAAGGAATACACCAAGGGGAGAGGTAGAGGGAAAGAAGAGGGAGGAGTAAGGAAGGAGTAAGGGGAATGTAAGGAGGGTGTGCTGGGAACAGGGGAGAAGGAAGGTTTGAGGGGAAAGGGAAGTAGGAGGGGAGTGTTAGAGGGAGGAAAGGAAAGTTGGAGGGGGAAGATGGGGTGCATGGAGGATGGAAGTGTCAGGTGGGGTTGTGAATGATGAGTTGTGTTCTCTTTTTTATTTTGTTTTATTTCTTTTCTTATAGCAAATATCCAGTATATAAGTGACTGTAAAATGGAATGTGAAAATGAATAAAATATATTTGATTCACGGATATATATATATATATATATATATATATATATATATATATATATATATATATATATATATATATATATATATATATATATATATATATATATATATATATATATATATATGTATGTATGTAACAAATTTTGAAAGGTACACGTACGCATGGATAGATTTGGTAAGACTGATATTTTCCCCTTTTTAATTCTTCCAATTTTTAATGTATAATAGCATGTGAATCAACCGTTGACTTACCTTCTATGTGTGCCGTGAGGGGAATCCAATCATGGGTTAACTTTGTCCATTAGCCTAGAGACTGAGTATGTAAATTTTGACCATGCCTCCTCTGACTGGACCAAGTCAGTTTTGCACAAAGTCAGCCGTCAAAAGATGTATGTCAATGTCACTCATGGCCATAGTCAGAGCAGGTATGCAAGTCACGTCCAGAAAAGTCCAGTCAGGGAAGAAAGGCAAATTAATCATAGAGTCAGAGTCAAGAGGAAGCCCTGGCCAGCCGAAACTGCGGGCGGGTTTGGATTCCCCTCGCAGCACACATAGAAGGACCGTTCAGGTAAGTCAACGGTCGTTCTCCTGTGTGCTGCTTGGGGAATCCAATCATGGGACATGCCAAAGCAATTAAGTCCCAGGACGGGAGCTAGGCTGGTCAGGATCCTCTGCAGAAGAGAGAACCCTTTGCAACACTCTCCGCCCAAAGGAGGCCTCAGCTGAGGCATACACATCAACTTTGTAGTGTCTAATAAATGGCGAAGGCGATGACCACGTAGCCGCCCTGCAAATCTCTTCCACCGAAGCTTGAATAGCCCAGGCCGCTGTGGTAGCTGCACTCCTGATAGAATGAGGAGTAATACGTCTGGGAACCGGTCGGGAATGGCTGTCATATGTCAGCGCGATGCACGCCTTCAACCAACGGCCGATAGTATGTGACACCTTCTGTCCCATGGACGACGGCTGGAAGGAAACAAACAGTGCCTCCAATCTTCTGAACGATGCTGTACGCTTCACATAACGTCGGAGAGTCCTACGAACATCCAAATGATGCCACTGGCGTTCCTGAGGATGGGAAGGCTGCGGGCAAAAGTCTGGGAGGATGAGTTCCTGAGCCCTGTGGAACACCGTATTGACCTTCGGAAGGAAGGCCGGGTCCAAACGAAGCATCTGTTAGGATGGAAAATGCAGAGATCCCCATGAACAGAGAGGGCTGCCAACTCCGACACCCTCCTGGCCGATGTAATGGCCACCAGGAACACCGTCTTAAGAGTCAGCAACCAAATGCTGATGGAGTGGATGGGCTCGAATGGGGCAGATGTGAGTGCCCTGAGCACCAAGGTTAAATCCCAGGTAGGGTAACGGTGCACAGTCGGAGGCCGTAGATTAGCTGCACCTTTCAGGAAGGACTTGACCCGTGAGTGCTGGGACAAGGAGCGGCCCTGACCGCCCCCAATCACCGTGGACAATGCCGTGGCCTGTCGGCGAAGCGTGTTGGGCGCCAGTCCCTTATCAAGTCCCGATTGCAAAAAGTCTAAAACTTGAGGTACTGAAGCCTTGATGGGATCGGTCCCGGTGCGACAGCACCACCTACAGAATGCCTGCCAGGTGGCCTCAAAAATACGAGTAGTAGATGGTCGTCGGGCCGCCTGGATAGTGTCAATAACTTTACTCAAGTAGTGGAGGGCGGTCAGAATAGCCCGCTCACGTGCCACATGGCTAACTGCAGGAGCTGGGAGTTCGGGTGGATGAGAGCCCCCTGGTTGACCTGGATCTGGTTGTCTGGAATCCTTCACAGGCGGGATACCGACAGGTGCACGAGGTCTGCGTACCAGGGTTGTCTGGACCACATTGGAGCCACTAGCAGCACTTCCGCCTGTTCTGTCAAGATCTTCTAGATGACCGACGGAAGGATCGGGAGAGGGGGAAAGGTGTAGAGGAGGCCGGCCGGCCATGGACTGTGTAGAGCATCCACCCTCTTCACCCCGGGAGCCTGGTACCTGGTGTAAAAGCACGGGAGCTGCGTGTTGTGTGGCTGCGCAAACAGATCCACCTCGGGGAGGCCGAACCGGCGAGAGAGTTCCCGGAACATGTCGGGGTGGAGTTGCCACTACGGTTGGTCCACGGTGGCTCTGCTCAGCCAGTCCGCCTGTGTATTGGCCACACCCGAGATGTGCTCTGCTCGGATCGACAATAAGGAGGTCTCCGCCCAGCGATGTAACTTCTCCGCCTCCAACATCAGGGCCTTGGAGTGGGTGCCCCCCTGGCGGTTGACATGGGCCTTGGAGGCAACGTTGTCGGTTAAGACCAACACATGGTTGTGTGATACAATGTCCCGAAACTCCAGGAGGGCTAGGGGGATGGCGCGGAGCTCCAGCCAATTTATGCTGTTTGACAGCTCCTGACTCGACCAGCGTCCCTGAGCCACCCGGTCCAGGGCATGGGCCCCCCATCCAAACAGGCTGGCATCAGTCATAATTTGGATGCGGTCCAGTTCCCTGAAGGGGCACCCTTGGAGGAGCTTGGAGGACGTCCACCAATGAAGGGATCTGAGTGGCTTGTGTGGGAGTCGAACCTTGGTCTGGGAGTGGCTGGTGTGCGCCCTCTGGAAGGGAAGCAGGAACCATTGAAGTGGGCGTCATGGAATCTGGCCCAGGGAACCATGTTGATACAAGATATCATCTTCCCCAACAGTTTGGACAGCATGGCCAATGGCAAGAAGCTCTGGGATAGTACTTGATTTGCCAGGCGCTGGATGCTCTGTCCCTCTCTGGAGACAGGGAGACTTCGCACGTCACTGAATTGATGATGGTCCCCAAGTGGAGCAGCGATGTGGTTGGCTGCAAGTGGCTCTTGGGGAGGTTGAGGACGAAACCGTGACTGCGCAGCGAGTCCATCGTGACCTGCAGATCGTGTAGGGCCTGGTGCTGAGACAGAGACAGCACCAAGATGTCGTCCAAATAACAATTCACTCATATTGGGACCGAGCGAAGCGAAGCCACCATGACTGCCAGCAGTTTGGTGAACGTGTGTGGGGCCGACGACAGGCCAAAAGGTAAGGCACGGTATTGAAAGTGATGGCCATTGAACTGGAAGCGTAGGAACTTCCAATGTGCCAGATGGATGGGCACATGGAGGTACACCTCTTTGATATCGACTGATGTCATCATGTCGCCTTGGCGGATGGAGGCCAATATACTTTTGAGAGATTGCATTTTGAATTTTTGGTACTTGTACCGATTGAGCCTTCTCAAATCTAGGATGACCCGCCATCCCCCTGAGTTCTTGGGCACAAGGAACAAGATGGAGTAAAATCCTAGCCCTTCCTGACCCCTTGGTATCAGCTCTACAGCCCTGATGGTGAGAAGGTGCTGAATTTCGGCATCCATGAGGCGCCGCTTTGTTGGACACCTGGGTTCGGGACACTTGATGAATCGCCTTGGGGGAATGACGAGAAATTCTAGAGTGAGGCCCAGCCTCACGACCTGAAGGGCCCAGGTGTCAGACGTGGTCTCCGCCCACTGATGAGTGAAGGCCAGGAGACGCCCTCCAATGGCTTCCTCCCCTTGTGAGTCACCGGTACCTCCGAAAGGACCAGTTTCCACCTCCACGAAATGGCCTCCTAGCCTGAGGCTGTGTCTGGTTCTGCTGGTGACCCCTATCTCTAGCCCCCGTGCGATCCTGACCACGATCCTGGGCCTGGGAAAAACCCCTGTTGTAGTGTGGAACATAGGGAGCAGGGGCGAATCCGGAGTCCCCAGCCCGAAAGGGCTGTCGCCTATTATAAGGCTGTTGCCTCCTATTGGCACGGCCCGCAGTGGAAGGGAGGACCTTATGCTTGTCTCTAGTCTCAATGAGGATGGGGTCTAGAACAGACCCGAACAGAGCCCCACCTTTAAAGGGTGTGGACGCAAGGCGCCACTTGGATTTGACATCCACTTGCCAATGGCGAAGCCACAGCAAACGCCGGGAAGCCACGTTAGAGACTACAGCCCATGAGGCGAATTAGGCAGCACTAAGAGTGGCATCCTCAGAAAATTCCAAGGCTGCCATCAATTTAGTAATATCTTGTTGAAGGCGCATTTCCTCTGGGGCAAGCCTACCCTGCAATTGCTTAAGCCACACTAAAGAAGTCCTATTAAAGAAGGCCGCAGCAGTAGCTGAGCGCAGAGCCCAGGCCGCAGCCTGATGGGTCTTACGAATGACTGTCTCAGCCTTACGGTCCTCCGCCTTCAAACCCTCTGAAATTACTGATGGGATCAATGCCGGAGAGGCAAGGGCCACAATAGGGGTATCTATGGTGGGAAACTGAAGGAGGCCTTCCAACTCAGGAGTAGAAGTGTACAATTTCCTATCCCCAGTGTTGGGTGGGGTAACCACGGTCGGTTGATCCCACTGCTTTTGAATCAGATCCAGAAAAAGCTTGGGTGAAGGAATAACATCCTGCAAAGCTACCTGTTCAGCAAAGAGGCGCTCAGTTGCATCCAACCCCACTGCTGTGCTCTCCTTAGAAGCAGCCTCCCCCATGTGGGTAGTGGTTTTAACCTTGTAAAGCAAGGACTTAAATAGAGAATGCCGGAATAGGCCAGGGCAGTAGGCTGGTCCAGAGGCAACCCCCCATCATCGGAGAACTCCCTGTCTATAACCTCACCCTCCTCCACTAAGGCTGACTCCACACTATAGGTTGAGTGAATCAGAGAAGGAGGGTCTGTTTGCAGAATAGACGAATCTCCTTGCACAGGTTGGGGATCAGGCCCAGACTGGGCCACAGAGGCCCTAGGCACCTGGGTCCTACGAAGCAACTCTGCATCTACACCTCTAGAAATAGCTGCAGATAATAATTGATAAAAATCAGGGGGAAGGCCCAAATCCTGCCTTCCAAAGGCCTGAGGCCTGCAGCTGTAGGGGTGAAGGTAGCCAAAGGCCCTGCATGTGGGGGTGATTGAATCGAAGCCACACTAACTTCTGAAGTGACTGGGGGGGGGATTGGGGCTCCAAACCCCTTTCCCAGGAAGTGGTGCCTGGGGCAGGTGGATATCAGGGGACCAACCCTGTTCAGAGATGCACACCAGAGAAGCACGCTGTGGAACCAGCACCGGTGGTGAGCAGCTAGGCGCCCCCGAAGTTTTGGATGTTGCCTTAGCCTTGTCCTTGCGTTTATGCAACTTGTCCCGAACGGCAGAAGAGGCCTGGGGCCTATGGCTGGAAGCCCTAGTAGTGGCCCTGCCAGGCCTTGGGCTAGTCCCTCCCTTGCCAGGGGAACGGGGCTCACAAATGGGCTCAATATTACCCTTTGAAACAGACTTATCTGCCATGGCCATAATAGAATTGAAAAGGCTCAAGTCCAGATAGCAATGAGAAGCGATTCACTCCACTGCACAAGGCGCCACGTGAAGGCAGAAGCTACGCTGAGGCGACCTCCTCACTGAGTCAGCAGCCACAAGTGAGGGAAAAGGGAGGACCATCGGAATGACGCTGTCGCCTGGGCACGAATGTGAACGCCACGCCTCTCCCATCCGTTCCTGCGCATGCGCAGAGCCTCAGACCAACATGGCGGCCGCTGCAGAAGGTGTGAATTTCAAACCGCCAACGCAGCAAACAGGCACCAAAAGCCAGTAAGTTCGCAAGCCCTTCTTGGCTGCAGCGTCGCCCAAGGGGAAAAACTCCCTGCGGCAAGGGACAGCAGGTCTGGGAATGGCCGCGCCACACAGGCGGGTCGCTCCCGACATGATAATGGTGCCGGGCAACGCACCGGCCCAGAACAGTAAATAAGGACAGTCTTCAATCCGCGTGCGCGAACGCTACTGCTGCGAGTCGGCTTGCCGAGCCAGAAGGTCTCGCAGCCCCCGCTCCCAGGCAGGAAATTGAAGGCAAGAGGGTTTGGGCTGGCAGCGAACTGCCGCCTCCACCTCTGATCACAATAAATCAGTTGAAAAACCTCATTATTGACTGCAGAATCCAAGAAAAAGGTGATAATTTTGTCTACTAGCCAAGAGAAAATTGAGATGCGTCTCGTTAAGCTGGACTGAGTAAAGAAACTGACTTGGTCCAGTCAGAGGAGGCGTGGTCAAAATTTACATACTCAGTCTCTAGGCTAATGGACAAAGTTAACCCATGATTGGATTCCCCAAGCAGCACACAGGAGAATTGAATATTCCCATACAATTTGTATGTTTTAATGAACCCAAAGTAAACAAAATATGAAGTAAAAAGTTAAACTCATGTATTCCTTTTGTGCATCCGACCAATTCAAAATAAGAAACTTGTTAATACGGAAGGTGCACATTAGAACTTCCATTCTATTTTATTTTTTTTGTAAAATTGTTAATAAGGCCACTGAAAAATTGACTCATTAAAGGAAGACCCTTCTAACTTTTCAGTTTGGGTTAAACAGTGTTGAACAGTGGTGTTAAGCAGTAAAGTTTCCTTTCATTAGAGTGGTATCATATATTTAATTGTTACATAGCATTATTCTTAGCACAAGCTTGAAAATTATCTGTCTGCGGGTTTTCAAAGAAAAAGAAAGGATCATAAAGATTAAACAGGGAAAAGGTCAGGCTACCAAAAGGAGAAATAGAAAAGTAGTGGGGGGGGATGAAGAACTAAAGAACCACATAACAATAACAATAAATGAAGGATTCTTTTCACAGAATTCTTGGTACTAAGAACTTTGTTGTCATATTTGTAAATAAATCAGTAACAACTTGTACCATATCTATGATCTCATAATGTTATCAAATGTGTGAATAAATTACCACTGAAGGCAATCACGTTGTTTTCTAAAATAACGATAGAACATATGAACCATTATAGAAAAAGTACAGCATTGTTCCATGTAAGTATTGTGGAAGAAATTAGTCACCCATTGTACATGTAGTTTTTGACTTATGACTAATCATTTAATGACCATTCAGAAAGGATATTTTACAAGAGGCAAAGCACTTCCGACCATTCATGTGTTCTCAATGGAACATCCTTAATATAACTTGTGGTTAAAGTCCACTCTCTAATTATTTTTAAATGTCACAGTACAGCAGCTCACAACCCAAATTCATTAGAAAGAAGAAATCAGTGATAGGTAGCAAATTAAATATTGTCCATAGGCTATGCCTATGGGTGATTAATAATGCAAATGTAGCACTTTAATGCAGTGTTTCCCAGTCTTGATACTTCCAGGTGTATGTATTCAACTCTGAGAATTCTTGTTAACGGTCATGTTGGCTGTAGAGTTCTGGAATTTGAAGTCTACACACTGGGGAAATTGCCATGGTTCATAAATAATGGTTTAATATAACAGAAGTTGATTTGGGGAATCTATAATTCCAGGCTTGGAAGGTTATTTTTGTTTTTAAGTAAAGATGGTAACTATGGACATTCAATCAAAAGTCTACCCCTTTCTGGGTTATAAAGACAACCCTGAGTATAAAAAGAGTAGAAAATGGTATACTTTCAAACTCTAAATAACAGACATATGTATAAATGTGCTTGAAGCGGAACAACTACATTATTTTAAGCTACATTTTGCATAATGGGGAAAAACATTTTTTTGGTATTAAGCGAGTTAATTAAAAAAAGCTGATTTGTATCATAAAAGTGCTGAGAATTGCTATCTGTGATTTTCAGGGCCCTGTAATCTGTTTCTTTAGTCAATTCTCCCCCATTCATAATGTGGCCATAACATTAATTAGCCATTGACTTTACTGTATAAAATACAGACCTCAGTATTGTTTCCAAACCACCAAATATATGTTAAGGTTCCAACTTGACTGGGCCATAATATTGCTGTGGCATTAACTTCTTTGTTCTTTGTTGTTACAAATGGAAGCGACAAATGGACATGCTCTAAAGGACCTAGAAATGAGGAAGAAATAAGAAAAAACGTTTTCATAAAAACATTGTCAGATTTTAAATTTTATGTTCTGCAATTTCAGTAGGACTGTAGGCTGCTTCATTTACAAACTAATGTCAGCATTATTGCAATCTGCAGAAGATAAGAGCAGTCTCACTACAGGTTGTTCATTCACACAGAGGTGGAAGGGAAGAGAAGGGGAAACATAAAAGGAGATAGACATTGTCTAAATTCTACAAGAATCCTAACTTATGATTCCCAGAAGAATAGCTATATCATTTCAGAAAAAAGGGAATATTTTCTATTTGAAATATAGATGTTACATGTTCCCATTGAGCCGAGGTGGCGCAGTGGTTAAATGCAGCACTGCAGGCTACTTCAGCTGATTGCAGTTCTGCAGTTCGGCGGTTCAAATCTCACCGGCTCAAAGGTTGACTCAGCCTTCCATCCTTCCGAGGTGGGTAAAATGAGGACCCGGATTGTTGGGGGCAATATGCTGACTCTGTAAACCGCTTAGAGAGGGCTGAAAGCCCTATGAAGCGGTATATAAGTCTAACTGCTATTGCTATTGCTATTGTAGAAGGAATTTGAATAATAAGTTAAAGTAATCAAAGAGTTGTTTCAAAGACCTGTAAACAAATTCTGAAAATCCTTGCTACCAAGTACTACTTCAGAGTAATATTGCTGGATTATGTATATGCTATTGATAAAAATAGTATGACTTAATATGTTTCGTGATAATTATTAATGCATCATTTTGCTCACATTCAAATAAAGCAGTGTATAACTTGTGTTGAATTTTATATTTACCAACAAAGAAATAAAGGGAGACTTTATCTGAAAGTGGAAGCAGTATGTTCCGTCCCATATTTGAGTAGATCAGGTGGCCCTGATACCCCAGTCTCACTGGAAAAAACACTCAGTGTACACCCTATATGCAAACTTCCAAAGTTTGAAATCAATTTCCAGGAAAGAGCTGGAATTCCATAGAATAATGTGTATATATACATAAGAATGATGTCACTGAATGAAAGCGTTCTGTTTCTTAGCTGTCAACGTGCATAAAAACATTACATAGGATCTTCATATATAAAAATAGATAAATTTCTCCTCCTTTCGCCCAAGGTGGATGGGAAGTCATGTAAAATCTCATGTATTAGGACATGACATATGTACTGTAACATCTATATTTCTCTGGTGTGATAACTTATGAAAAGCGATATAGACTGTACATACAAGTGCTGATTCAAAATGTATGTATGTATGTATGTATGTATGTATGTATGTATGTATGTATGTATGTATGTATGTATGTATTCATTCTTCATTAAAGGATCTGCTGTTTCTGATATTGGTTTGGGGGGAAAATTCACCGAAGCAGGTAGTTCTGATTAACTATTACAAGATAAAAAGACAGATTTAAAAATGCAGTTTTGGAACAGCAGATGGTGTTGTACTACTATTTACATGAATAGTTAGCAATGTTTCAGTATCTAACAAAAGTTTGAAAATTATTTGTGCTGTTTAAATTAAAAAGGGTTGCATTCAGAAGTATTAATTAGTTCCATGAAGCCTATATGCTGGTGACTCTATGTTCTAAACTGGTGGTTATTAAGGGATTGTGCAGATACCAATAGGAATGGAGCTATTTGGAACTGGTTATTTCTGAGGCAAAGATACAATTTACAGGTTGCTTTCTAAAATGCACTTTGTGTACACACTCTGTTGTGTAACAGAGTCTAGGGGCTTTATTGGGGAAGGGGTGGGGGTAATTATATTATTCAAGACTTGGAAAAAGTAATTGAATCAAATAATTTAAAAACTATTGTTGTAGAAATTCAATTGAAAAGTATGAGAACTGTGCTATGTAGAAGAAAGGTGTATTTCCCTAAAAAATTAAATATTAGGTGATATGAAAATACTTCATCTGTCACTAGAGGAAACATTGGTGTGATTAGTTGAAGTATCCCTGTAAAGTATGCTCATTCATTATAGATTTCCCACAGTTGAATGGCATTGCATACCACAATAATTCTTTTGAAGTTGTTATTCTATTTCATATCTCATTAACCTTTCATTAGTTGCTTTCTAAAATGGATGTTTCACTGTTCTAATAACTTTAAAGCAAAGATTAGTAGTGTGATAGATTTGTATTCTCCATCACTGGAATTTTCTTTCTGTCCTTAAAAACGAACAACACTCATGAGGAGTCAGTGGGATGTAAGTGTTAAAGAACTAGATTAAGCATTTAATCTGTCACTAAAATATGACATGGAGAAAGAACAAGTAAAAATTATATGATAAAGTAGATAAAAAAATCTTTAAAAGCATAATAAGTATAAAATTATGAGAGGAATTATGTAGAAAATAATAAATGAAACAAAATTATTAACAATGCTTATGAGGAAAATTGGTATAAAATCCTTAATTTATGTAATAGATCCATTTATAATTAAATAGATAAAGCATGTAACAAAAAAGGGGTAAATGTCAGTATAAAGAAGCAACTTTGTATTACATGCAGTGGTTATGTAAAAAAAGACACCTCATAAGTATTGGAAATAAATATATAACATTAAACAAATAACGAAAGAGAATGTTGCCTATGGTACCAGAGGGGAAGCAAAACTTGGAGAATATGCAACAGTATCAAAACTGATTTATCTATCTGCCTGCCTACCTACCTACCTACCTACCTACCTACCTACCTACTACCTACCTACCTACCTACCTACCTATCATATGTCTAAAATTTCCAGTAGAAAAGATTGTAGTCTAGTGAGGAAACCCAGGTTCTAGTACTTTTTTAGGCATGGATATGCCAGAATGACTTTGTCCCAAGAAGGAGAATGGGAAATCAAGACAAATCTATCTACTGTGCTGACCAGCCTTTTAGGTGTTCATTCTATAGCGAATTAATTCAAGATGAATAACACATATGAAATCATTTAAATGGCCCAAACTGGAAAAAAAAACCTTGGTATTGTTAAATGAGATCTCCTAAGATACAAGGCGAGAATATTGAAATCTCACAGGGTTCTATACCCTCACATGAAATTTCAGTCCTTATCTGAGATTGCATGAGATCCTGGACATTAGATCATCAATAACCTATTAGACTGTAGTAATTTTAAATTTAGTTTTAGTTTGGTTTCACTGCATGATGATACATCATGGTATCACACAAATATAGAATTAGTTCTCTGTGTAAAATACAGAATAAACTCACTTTCCTATGCCAGAATAAAAACTTCTAAGGAGTTCTACCGCTACACACACTGTTTATAAATTTAATCCTTGAAACATTGAAGAGAACATCACATCCTATGCAGTTTAAGATCTGACAAGGAATGTAATAAATTATATGATGTTGAAACACACAGAGCAATTACATGGCTGCAATCCGTTACCAGATTGGAATGACACAGACAATGACATTTCTGCTTCAGGTCATGGCCTGCATAAACAAAAAGGTTTTCCATCAAGTAGCCTTGTTAACTTGCATATAAAGTGTGACACGATGGCAAAATCTTTCTTAGCAAACAGCAGCAGATTGCTTGGCTGTGTGTTACTGTGGTTAGGTTATTTGGGATATTATCCTATCTCTCCACTTATGATTAATTTTGGGGTGTAAGCAACTAGCTTATATGCATAAAGTGGAAATGAAATTTTAAGAAGTTCAATTTTGAAGTTACATAATTAACTTTTCTAAAATTTCACCAACGACTTTCTGAGACTTTTCTATCATATTTTTCCAAAGTTCAAGTCAGATTTTGAAGAAGCAAAAAACAGGGGTATTGACACTTTTGAACTTTAGTGTTTAACAATACAAGCAAGAATAATATCATAGACAACAAAAACAAACAAATAAATGGATCATCAACCAAATCAGTTCAGAGTTCTAACTTGAAATTATCTGGCTTTAGACAAATTACAAAGACTTAGATCTCTGGAAAAGACTGAGAAAAGTGAAATAAAGGTGGATGAACTCAATTACAGTAGTAATGTATATACCACTGGAAGACCAGGTTAAGGATAGATCATCGTGAGGGAAAAAAATCTATGCAGTTGCTAGGAGTTGAAAACAACTTGATGGCACATAATAATTAAACAAATAAATCTCAAAAATTAACTCTGAAAAACTTGCTATTTGATCTTTTATGTTTAAATTTAAAGCAATTATATGGCATCTTATTTTATTCTATTTAATTAAACTGCTTTGTCCATTATAAACAGTTGCATATTTTATAAATTCATCAATACCCATAAATTTCATTTTCTCTTTCTTTTGAAGCAATATTGGAAACAAAAGTAAAACAAATTATTCAGTCCCATAAAGGGGTACGGGATCTACACATTTTATATCCAAATCCCAGTAGCAAGCAACATTCCCAGGGAAACAATAATCATATTCCTAAGAGTGGTGAATTCATCAGGTATCATGGTAAAATATCTAGCCAGAATGGTCTTGGACAAATGTCTTGGACAAATGTCCTAGTACTCCAGGCTTGAAAGGCTGGCAGAGCCTTTCAAGTAACCAGATGGTCTAGATCTCTTCCAGGTTTAAAACAATTCAATTTTAATAGAAATAAAAACAATAAGTTAAATGAAGTTATAGAAAGAAAAGTATGATAAAACTAAAACAAAGTTTTTAAAAATCCAAGCCTAAGTTTAAACGTAAGATCTTTTTGAACTTAAGGCATTAGCCAAATTACTTTCTATTCTTTTACACTGGCCCTGGGTTATGAAACAAGGCTTCAAGCATGATACAAATTCATGAAAAATTATACTTCTGAAGTTACATGAATCACTAAATCAGACCATCATAAATCATAGCCTAAAGCAATTCCTATTTGTTTTCTGGTTCTTTTCCCTTTCCACCCACTTTTCTAATTCTCGATTCATCTCTAAAATATGTTTGCATCAAATAAAACCTAACACCTGTACCATCAACAATATTTATCAAAAGCAGAACATCTAAATTGACATCAATTTATCTTTAAGGTATTGTTATACCAACAGTAATTACATACAATTTACATGCAAATACAAGACTGCAGTGTCAGTCCCCAGGCTGTTTCTGATCTGCGCAGTTACATGGAAGATGCCAACATTTTGATAGATGTGCCTGATTCCTTCTTCTGTTGAGCTCAGATTGGCATATGACACAGCACTACCATCTCCAAAATCCACGCGGATTATTGATCTTTGAATGTCACCCTAAATAGGAGAGCAGGAAGGAAACCAGAGATTAATGAAAATGCTGCAAAATTAGAGACAATTGAATGAATGCTCACCCTTCTTGTCTATTAATTGTCCTGGATGGATAGGCTGCTTTAGTTCAGAATTCAGAATTCAAACCTTTATTATCAGAGTACAACATGTGTACAATGAGATTGGCTGAGTCTCCTTTCGTGCATCCCCCCAACACCCAAACATAATACAACTCACAGTGAAAGACAGAAAATCCCTAGCCCAGTGAATCCTACTAGCAAAGTTACAAATGTCTTCAGTTTGGAAGTAGAAAACTTTGTTTCCAGGATCTAGTGAAATCCCTAAAGCTAAAGAAAGACTAAAATATTTAAAGGCAGAGAACACAGTACAGTGGAGAGAAAGCATTCTTATTATTTCAGTATAGGGACTTTCCTTTTAAATTTCATTTAAAGAAGTTAATTTTGGTCGGTGGCCAGACTTCTGTTAACAAAACATGGGAATAAATTAAGATAAAATAATTAAAATAAAATGGAATCAAAAATAAATTGAATACAGCCTGGACAAATGAAACTTTCCTACTTCTTGGAACAGTGAGACTCTTAACACAAAGGCCTTAGTGAAAAGACCCCCATAAATAAAGCTAGAAATATATAAACAACAAGAGGATTAACTATTATTGTTATTCTTAAACCTGAAGGAAGTTTAATCAACTCAAACTGTACTTAATGAGGTCCTACTGAAACTTGCTAGCTATTAAACAAAACTTGATGACAGAGCATCATTATGTTCAGCTAAAACATAACTGAAATAAAGAAAGGAGTACAGCCTGGAAAATGAAAGTGAGGTAAGAAAGGTGATCAAAAAAGCAACATTGAAATCTGATTCAAGGTATCTTTCATTTGTTATATTCTACAAATACACACACATACACACACACAAACAAACACACACACACACAAATATATCCAGGATCCATTAGAGTTGTGGAGCCAATGCATTTAAATAAATACAAAAATTTTTTAAAAGTCCATCTCTTACTGAGAAATTTCATATAAGGCAATGTGCATATGGGCCTGCATGCGCATGTACTCTATGACAGAGATAGAGACATTTTTATGCTGTAATATCGTTATAAATATTTGAATATGATCATTCTATTCGTCCTTTACAAATAGCACAGTTCTCTGTGTGTTTAACTGGAAGCAATTCTCAATTTTATTCTAGGTTAAATATGCAAAGAACTGTATCGCTATTTTATGCAAGCTTCTTATGCAGAAAGAAATAATGAAAGCTCTCTCTCTAAAGAAAACACTTTATCTGGCATGAATAGCAATAGCAATAGCAATAGCAGTAGACTTATATACCGCTTCATAGGCCTTTCAGGCCTCTCTAAGCGGTTTACAGAGAGTCAGCATATTGCCCCCAACAATCTGGGTCCTCATTTTACCCACCTCGGAAGGATGGAAGGCTGAGTCAACCCTGAGCCGGTGAGATTTGAACCGCTGACCTGCTGATCTAGCAGTAGCCTGCAGTGCTGCATTTAACCACTGTGCCACCTTGGCTCTTATTCCTCAACTTCCTCAACAGGAAGTTGATATTTATGCATGCCTTTGAAAGGTCATTTTAGTGCTTAAAATTGGCACATTAAAATCTGGTGCAAAGATTAAAACCAAAAAATAATTTTGGCATTGAAATAGTATCAAAATGTACAAAATTACTTTTGTTGCTTTATGTATATGCAAATTTAATTTGAAAAGCCATGAGAGTAGAAGATACATGCATTTTTATCTTCCAGTGTGTGTGTGTGTTTGTGTGTGTGTGTGCGTGCATGTTAAGGTGACCAGATTTTCAGATTGGTAAAGAGGGACACCTTTGACCGGGGGGGGGGGGGGGGGGTTTGATTAAAAATTTTATACGGAGCCACAAAAATTTTCATACAACGCAAAAATAGTATTGTAATATTTTTTTTATTTCAACATAACTACAATTTACAAATATAAATTGTAATTGTTGCCAAACATCAAAATTTTGATCACGTGACCATGAGGATGCTGCAATGGTCTCTAAGTGTGAAAATGGTCACTAAGTGTGAAAAATGGTCATCAGTCACTTTTTTCAATGCCATTGTAACTTTGGTCACTATACCACATTTCTGGCCACAGTTCTTAAGTGAATAACTGCAGCTGATAAGTTAGTAACATAAGTGAATCTGGTTTCCACATTTGACTTTGTCAAAAGGTGATTATATGACCCCAGAACACTGAAACCATCATAAATACGAATCTGTTGCCAAACATCAAAATTTTGATCGCGTGACCATGAGGATGCTGCAACAGTTGCTAAGTGTGAAAATGGTCGCTAAGTGTGAAAAATGGTAATCAGTCACTTTTTTCAATGCCATTGTAACCTTGGTCACTAAGCCCATTATACCACCTTTCTTGCCACAATTCTTAAGTGAATAACTGCAGCTGGTATTTTGTATTTTGGATAGAATCTTTTTTTAAATAGCCTAAGACAATTTAAAAAAAGAATCCACACAGAATAAATTGAAGTAAAACATTTCAAACTATTCTTTCTATGCACAATATATTTCAAAGTATTGTGCACAGAATTTTTAAACATGGTTTCACTTCAATTTATTTTGGATAGAATCTTTTTTTAAATAGTCTAAGACAATTTAAAAAAAGAATCCACACAGAATTTTAAAAAATCCTATGAACAATAAATAAAATATTATTTTAAAATATATTAAAAAAATAAAAGAAAAAACCCAGCTCACTTACCAGCAGGCTTGCACTACAAGTCAACCCTGAATGATGTAGATGTTAATACAAAGAACTGAGCAAATTGAAATGGTGAAATTAGTCAGGGAAATATTTTGCAAAGAAACTTTGCCACCATTTTGGAGCAGACCTCCAACCTCCGTGCCCCTCCCCTCCAGAAAATCTAGGAAGTAACACTCGCAATCTCTCTAGCCAAGTGTTTCCTGCAGCTCTATGGTACTTGGTCATTTTTTCTTATAAAATGAGGTAAAAGGGGCGCGGGGGGGTTCCGTTTTGTTGCTTTAACGTTTTAATATTTTCAATAAAAGTACTGAGACAGAGAGAGGGATTAGACAGGGTGTCTTTTGTCTTGCCCCGGTTAGGATTTCTTAAGCAAATCCACTGGGCTTTCAACATGAAATCAGAAAATCGGGACTTTTTAAAAATGGCCCGGGACACGGGACAAATTGTTATAAAGCGTGATTGTCCCACCTGGTCACCTTAATGTGTATGTATGTATGTATGTATGTATGTATGTATGTATGTAAACATTTGATGAATTATCAACAGCTGTTGATAGAACCTTCAAAAAGATTGAAATAAATTGTGGAATTTTATTAAAGGTGATGCAAAATATCTACAAATATATGTCTCTCTTATTACTAAAATCTGATAGATGAAATTTAGTATATATTGCTATCTGAAGGGGAAAAAGTAATTTGTAAGCTCAGCACAAGGTGTTCTTACCAAGATTTCCTGCTGGGGGAGAATTGGCATCTTCTTCGAGTAGACCCATATCTGCTATTCAAAAGTTTCTTTTATGGGAAGAATTGAACTGGCTCTAAAAGTTCCTTTCTTCACCATAATTGCTTAAATATTTGAACTGAAAATGCTTTCTGCCCATTAAATACAATTCAGGCTCTAGCAGATTTCTGAAAAGGGCACATCAAAAAGCTGACATTTAAATATCTGAAGCACCAGGACAAGGAAGCAAAAGTAAAGTATGCAACCAGTGAGATATTTTTCCGTCACAAATGAAATTACTCAGGGAAAACAGAGGAGGGAGCAGAGAAAGAGGGCCTGTTGTAAACAAGTTTTAACCTGTATTGTTTTCCATACATATTTTCCTGTGCTCTGAGGAATATAATTTCTATATAATGAAGGTTATTACATATATATATATATATATATATATATATATATATATATATATATATATATATATATATATATATATATATATATATATATATATATATATATATATATATATATATATATGTTTTATATTTCACTAGAAAGGTAGGAATACAGAGCAATAGCTTTCTCCTTAAAAATTATTTTATCACTAAGCTAAATCTTATAGCAATAGATGAACTGTGAACATTCAAGTGAATTTCTCAATTTACTCTAATCTTTCAACTTTTGGCAACTGGCTTGATTTGGTTCCAATCAATGAAAAAATTTATACATACACATACACAACACAGCACTTACATAACAAATCTAGTCAGAATGCTTAAAGAAGTGCTTGGAATACATTTTATACTGAATGCTACTTAATGTTAGTAATCAAATCAAGTAGTCAAGTAATAACTTTACAAACGAAACACATTTTGCTACATCTTTTGTCTTTCAAAGCTCCATTTTGTAAAGGTTGGTTTTAATAATAGAATAATAAGAGTTGGAAGGGACCATGGAGCTCTTCTAGTCCAACTTCCTGTACAAGCAGAAGACTCTATATTATTCTAGACAAATGGCTGACCAATCTCTTTTTAAAAAGCTACAGCAATGGAACACCCACAACTTCTGAATGCAAGCTGTTCCACTGATTAATTGTTCTAACTGTCTCCTTAGTTCTAGGTTGGTTCTCTCCTTGATTAGTTTCCATTCATTGCTTTTTGTCTCGCTTTCTGGTGCTTTGGAAAACAGATTGATTCCTCTTCTTTGTAACAGCCCCTCAAATATTGGAACACTGCTATCATATGAATCCTAGTTCTTATTTTCACTGGACTAGACCAGAGGTGGCTTGCTGCTGGTTTGGCCTGGATCAGCCGACTGGTAGTAGCGGGGGCGGGAAGCTCCGCCCACCTGCCCGGATGCTTGTGCAGAAGTGTGGTGCGCGAGCACGCCTAAACCAGTAGTATAAAAATTAGCAACCTACCTCTGGACTAGACATCCAATTCCTGCAACTGTTTTTCATGTTTTAGCTTACAGCCCCCTAATCATAATTGTTTTTCTTTTCTCTGCACTTTAGAAAGTCTCAAATGTTTTTTATATTTGGCAACCAAAACTGGATGCAATATTCCAAGTGTTACATTCACATGATCTTGATCCTCTGCCTCTATTGATGCACTGATTGCATTGGCTTTTTTGGTAGCTGTGACACACTGCTGGCTCATACGCAAGTGGTTATCTACTAACACTCCTTTTGTGTGAAGACAGAAATAAAGAATGAATTAAGCAACTCTGCTTCTCTGCCTGCTATCTATCATTTCCTTGCCATTTTCTCCCACTAGTTGGCCATTTGTTTCCTTGACCTTTTTCTTGTTTTTTACATGTTTAAAGAAACTTTTTAAAATGTATTTTTGACAGTTGTTGCAAGTCTTAGTTCTGAGCCTTAGCTTTCCTGACTTCATCATTGCAGATTCTGGCTATATGCTGCTATTCTGCTTATGATATACAGTATGTGTCTCTTTCCATTTTTTGTACTTATTCTTTTTGTCTTTCAGTTTATGAGAGAGCTCTTTATGCAACATTTATTTGACCCTTGATCAAATAAATCATATATGCAAACTGCTTTTCTCAAGTGTATATTATTTTGGTCAAGATAAGACCATTTCAATAATACATAAAACAAAAGACATTTCCACGTGCACACTTTCCCTTCTGTAATGAAAAGCATTTTGAAGCCAGCTAAGCAATTGTCTTCATTCCTGCTGGCCTCAGAACATTAAGAGCAGGCAAGGAACAGCTGATCTAATCAATATTTCTGCAAAGTCAAAAGTAGTATACAGAAGAAACCACAAAAATGACATTCAGTATTCCAGCATCTGACTTATGACAACTTATAAAATACAAAATCCCTGCACTTATTATCATTCCTTCTGCATACAAGTTCCTATTGAAAGCGATGGAGGTAGGCTAACATGAAGATTTAGCAGCCAGGTGATTTCTTCAGAAGCTGCACTCAGGAATGTAGGCATGAGTTCAATGTATACTGTTTATACAAAGAGAGAAAATTAAGAGGAATGTAATGTGGAACAGGAGGAAGGAAAGGACTACAGTCTAAATCCTCAATCCTCCATAATTTTTGAAGACCCAATATTATGATGTGGCTAGCAGCCATTTTATCCCAATGAAATCTAACTTAACCCAAATTTACTCAAGAAGAAACAACTGGTAGTCTCCCTCCTTCATTACTTCCATAGCTAACTGACATTATATATGGTCAGACTAAAGCGCTTTCCAGAATAAAAATCACTGATTAATTAAAAATTCAAGTACCAAGTTAAATAATAGGAAGTAAATTGAAAGAAAACAAAAGGGAAAAGAGAATATTTCTGACAAGATTAAATTTACAATACAAAGACACAATTGCACACAAAATGAACTCACAATTCTTCATTGTATAGTCCATAAAATAAAATAAAATCAGTATTCTAACGTACATCCTACTTTCCATTATGCGTCAGGTTGCTCTTCTTTTTCTTCTTCTTGTGCCATATCTGTCATCAGACGTTGGTGATCATGTTGGCGATCCTATTTTTATCGATAGCTGCACAAAAAAGTGCTGCTGAGTTTTGTCCAAACCAGTCCCTTAGATTTTGAAGCCATGATGTTCTTCTTCTGCCTGGACCTCGTTTGCCTTCAATCTTTCCTTGGAAGATTAAGTTAAGTATGGCATATTTTTCCAGGTCGCATCACACCTCCAAAATATTCTAACTTTTGCTTTTTAATGGTTTTGATTATCTCCCTTAGCTTTCCCAGGCAGCTTATCACTTCCTCATTTCTGATTTTGTCAACCCAGCTTATACGTAACAGCCATCTGTCAATCCACATTTCAAACACTTCTAGTCTCTTCAAGTGGCTGTCAGAGACCAACTCTCTACTCTGTAGAACAGGACAGAAAAGATATAACATCTGACAAGACTCATTTTCAGTCTTAGGCTTATGTGACTGCAGAAGACCTCTATTATTTTGAAGAATGCTGTTCGATCTTTCTCTATCCTTGTCTTTACTTCAGTGGTCATGTCCCAGCTTTCATGTAAATTAGAATCAAGGTATGTGATCCTTTCAACTTTTTCTAGTGGTATTCCTTCTGAATTTATCGGTGGTAAATTAATGGGTTGTTTGATGATGACCATGACCTTGGTTTTTGAGGTGTTAAGCTTCATGTCATATTTTTCAGATATTTCTGTGACTCTGTTGATGATGAGCTGAAGATCTTCATGCTTACTGGTGAGCAGAACTGTATTATCAGCATATCTTAAATTGTTGATCTGAACACCGTTTACTTTGAGGCCAGTATCTATGTGCTTCATTGAAAATTGACTCAGAGTAGATATTAAACAACAGTGGAGACAGAATACAGATCTGTCTGACCTCTCTTCATACTTCTGCATCATCTGAATATTTTTGGCCTAATCGCACATTTGCTATCTGATGCCAATATAGATTTTTTATGATTTGTATATCTTTGCATCTAGTCCCTTATTTCAGGACTTGTAATAGTTTGTTGTGCCTTATTTTATCAAATACTTTTTCAAAATCAATGAAGCACATGTAAACACTGTGATTGACATCTCTACAATGCTGTACAAGAACCTGAATTCTAAATAGGGCATCTTGTGTAGCAAGATTGTTTCTGAAACCGTGTTACTTAGATGCTCCTCCATTTTGTTGTATGTGTGAATTATTCTCAGGAATATTTTCAGGGCAAGACTCATTATATGCATTTATATTTTGGGGGATTGTCACTTTAGCCAATCATTTGGTATCTTTTCCTGTTTCATATATTTGATTGAAGAGTCGTAGTAAAAATATATTCCTATTGTCTTCCAGCAATTTGTTTTTGCTATTTTTATTGCATGTTCAAACTCCTCCATAGAGATGGTTGGTTCAGTTGTTATACTTCCCATATCAATATTATCCTTAGTATCAAAAAGTTCTTCAATATATTCCTTCTACCTTTTTAGTTTTTCATCCCCCTCCTTATTAACTAAGTTGTTGGTTTTCTTTTTGTAGAAGTCTGCTGCTTCTTTCCCTTTTTTGTGTAAATTGAAATTATCATGAACACGCTTTGTTTTTTCTATTTCTTTGCATCTCTTTGCAAACCATTTTTCTTTTGCCAGTTTATTATTGTTTTCTGCAATATTCTGCAATATTTTTCTTTGTTTTTATTTTTATAAGAGCTTCTTTCATCTTTGAGATGAAGAATTTCATCCGTCATCCACTGTTGTTTCTTGTGGTCCCCCCTCCTTCTGTTTGGAGTTTGTTACCTCTACTATTGCATTTTTAAATTTATTCCATTTCACTTATACATCTTCATTATTTAGGCTGTTGGTTTCTCTTAAACGAATTTCTAGTTCTTTTATCTTATCTACATGTTTAAAGATGAAACCACTATCAATTCTTGGTTTAGGAGGATTCAGGTTGTTCATCCTTCTAAGTTTCAACTGGACTTCGACAAGTAGTAGATTATGATTGGATGGTACATTTGTGCCTGAGTATGTTTTTACTGATTTTACTGAGTTTTAAAATGTTTTGTTTATTGTAAAATAGTCAATTTGGTTCCTTACTATATTATTTCAGTGATCTCCCAAGTGTAGAGGCATCTTTTTGGTAACTTGAAAAAAACATTCATCACACATTGCCTATGTTCCTGGCAGAAGTCTACAAACCTGTCACTCTACCATTTCTGGTTCCTAAGTCAAAGTTTCCAATTACAGAAACATCACTTTCTTCTCCCACTTTTGCATTGAAGTCCCCCAAAGTATTGTGATATTATTACTTTTTAGGGTTTTTAGGGTTTCCAGTACACTGTTTATATCTTCACAGAACTTCTCTAAATCCTCATCATCACTCTTAGCCATGGGAGCGTAAACTTGTATAACATTCATATTTGCTGGAGTACTATTTATTTAGATCATCATCACTATTAGATACAGGAATAAAGGATGCATTTAATTACAAGATTGTTTTCAATGATTTTTACTATTTTTACCAGAGTAATAGATAGCATAATCTACTATTCTACACATTCTATTTTCAGGCCGTGCATTTCTCTCACTCCCAATATAGAGATATTGTATTTGCACATTTCTTTGATAGTGTTGTATGTTTTCCCAGAATCATATAGGCTTCTCAGATTCCATGTTCCAATTCGTAGATTTGGGTTTATCATGCTTCTAGTGGACCGGGAGATTCTTAGCACCCCTGTCCCATTTAAGGGATGCCCGTACTCAGGACCATTGTTAGGTTTTGCCAACATTAGCATGATTTTTCTGGCAAATATATAGTTTAGTAGTTTTCCCTTTGCTTTCTACACCGCTGTGCACATGCTGTTCAAGTGGCTGCCACCACACCATATGCTGTTCTTCTGAAGAATGTGGTCTCCACTTTCAGTTGATATTGATGAGCCAGTTGCCACTCACCAGACCTGTTGGTCCAAGGGAGGTATTTGATTCCCTCCAACCACTATTACACCATAAAAGCCATCTGTGAGAACACACTCTGCAGGGGTTCCAGACTCCCCCTAAGAGCAGATTGTTCTACAATATCCTAATCTCAAAATGATATTTTTGTTTGTGGAAGCTTTTTATCTTACCTGGTTTTTTAGCCAGCCCTGGAAAAAAAAACTCCAAGAAGAACAAAGGAGAATACATAGAGATCTACCTTAGAGGGAATCTTGCCAGTCAATGGGTATAATTTTATTTTTGCAGGCTTCAGATATTTCTGCCTATTTAGATTGACAGGTCAGCTGTTGACTGACTGATCAAACAAAGATTGTCCTTTAAGTCCTTTAGTGTCTGAACTTATTAGGATTAATTTTCTTTCAATTCACTATAGTTAATACCTGAATGGAATGATTAAGTCTGGTTGTTAACTTTAAAATTCATGAGCACCTTTGAGTTCAACCAGTGGGAGGTTGAGTGGCACAAATGTTTCTGTGAAAACAAAACTTCACCATGTCTGTAGGACTCTTAGTGGCCATAGACTACAAGGAAAAAAGAAAATAAACTATGCAATTTTATTTTGTACTACAAATGGATGTAATTCACCTGAGTGACCAGCCTAAATTATGCTATAAGAACATGGGTCTACAGGAGCTCTTAATCGAATGTAGAATCTTTGTGTAGACTGTGGAGGGAATCAGTCTTCAGATGAATGGGATTGTTTAACAGACAAATTGAGACATAAAGGTGATTGAAGCTCAGAGCACTCTATGTTAAGTTTTACCAGAACATTTCCATAGCAACCCCTGAATCTCAAGATGCAAATGTTTATTCTAAATCCATTGTTTTCTGTAGAAAACAGGTTATTTATTTATTTTATTAATTATTTATTTATTTGGAGTTTTTATATGCTGCCCAATCCCAAAGGACTCCGGGCGGTTTACAAGAAATATAAAAAACACATAATGACAAAACAATTTAAAACAACAGACACCCCTATACATTCATTCTAGTCGTGGCCGGAACTCAACAGTGAGGTCAACAGCCCCAGGCGTGCCAGAACAGCCAAGTTTTTACGGCTTTCCTGAAGGCCATTAGAGTGGGTATGGTCCAGATTTCCGGGGGGAGCTGGTTCCAAAGAGTCGGAGCAGCCACTGAGAAGGCTCTCCTCCGAGGGCCCGCCAGCCGACATTGTTTGGCCGACGGCATCTGAAGGAGGCCCAATCTATGGGATCTTACTGGCTGCTGGGAGGTATGTGTCAGTAGGCGGTCTCGAAGGTATCCTGGCCCTAAGCCATGTAGGGCTTTAAAGGTAATAACCAATACTTTGAATTGAGTCCGGAGACCAATAGGTAGCCAGTGCAGCTCAGGAGAATAGGTGTAACATGGGTGTACCTCGGCACACCCAATATTGCCTGCGCGGCCGCATTCTGAACTAACTGCAGTCTTCGAACGCTTTTCAAGGGTAGCCCCATGTAGAGCGCGTTACCATAATCCAGCCTCGAGGTGACAACGGCATGAGTTACCGTTAGAAGCGCATCCCGGTCCAAATAGGGCCACAATTGGTGCACTAGATGAACTTGGGCAAAGGCCCCCCCTGGTCACAGCCGACAGATGATGTTCAAAATTCAGCTGCGAATCCAGGAGGACTCCCAAATTGCGAGCCCTCTCTGAGGGGTGTAAATTTGCTCCCCCTAGGGTTAAGGAGGGATTGTCCAAACAGTCCTTCGGGGGCAACATTCAATGCCACTCAGTCTTATCGGGATTGAGCACAAGTTTGTTCGCCCCCATCCAGACCCTAACAGCCTCCAGGCATCGGCACATCACGTCCACCGCTTCACTGAGCTGGCAAGGGGCAGAAAGATATAATTGAGTATCATCGGCATATTGATGATACTTTACCCCATGCTGTCGCATGATCTCACCCAGTGGCTTCATGTAGATGTTAAATAGGAGGGGGGACAAGACCAAACCCTGCAGCACACCACATTCGAGGGGCCTAGGGGTCGACCTTTGCCCCCCAACCAACACCGACTGCGACCTGCCAGAGAGGTAAGAGGAGAACCACCGTAAAATGGTGCCTCTCACCCCCACCTCCCCCAGGCATCGCAGGATACCATGGTCGATGGTATCGAAAGCCGCTGAGAGGTCAAGAAGCATCAGGATAGAGGAATATCCTCTATCCCTGGCCTGCCAGAGATCATCGGTCAGGGCAACCAAAGCGGTTTCCGTGCTGTACCCAGGCCTGAAACCAGACTGAAAGGAGTCTAGATAATCTGTTTCATTCAAGGTCCGTCGGAGTTGAAGCGCCACCACCTTCTCAACAACCTTCCCTAAAAAAGGAAGGTTGGAGATGGGATGATAGTTTTTCAAAACAGCTGGGTCCAGGGAAGGCTTCTTGAGGAGGGGTCTTACCACTGCTTCCTTTAATGGTTGTGAGAAAAACCCCTCCTGCAAAGATGCGTCGATAATCGCCTGGTGCCAGCCTTGTGTCACCTCTCTGCTGGTCGAAACCAGCCAGGGGAGGCACGGGTCCAGTAAACAGGTGGAGGCACTCATCGCTCCCATGGCCTTGTCCACTTCCTCAGGAATGACAAATTCAAACTCATCCCAAAAAATCTGATTAAGACTAGCCCTCAGCATCTCGGCTGGTACTGCCCAAGCAGAGTCCAGGTCTGTCCGAATCTGAGTGAATTTATCCGACAGAAACTGAACAAACTCCTCAGCTCGTCCCTGCAAGGGTTTCCCCATCTCCTCACCTTTCAGGAGGGAGCAGGTCACCCTGAACAGGGCGGCTGGGTGAGATTCCGTGGACGCAATAAGAGCGGAAAAATGCATACTTTTTGCCACCCGTATCGCCACTAGATAAGTCCTAATAAAGGCTCTTATAGTGATCGATCAGACTCAGAGTTACTAGCCCTCCAATGTCGCTCTAGGCATCTCTTTTGGTGCTTCATCTCCCGGAGTTCCTCGGTAAACCAAGGTGCCCTCCTGGATCCGCTGCGGCGGAGAGGCCTCAAAGGCGCAATCCGATCCAATGCTCCAGCCGCTGCACTATTCCAGACAGCAACCAAAGACTCGGCCGGATTGCGGACAAGGGAGTCAGGTATCTCTCCAAGCTCCCTCTGAAATCCCTCCAGGTCCATCAAGCGCCTGGGGCGGAACCATTTAATCAGCTCCGCTTCCCTGCAATGGGGGAGTAGTGTCATAAAGTCAAGCCTCAGCAAGGAGTGATCTGACCATGACAAGGGCAAGGTCTCTATTTCCCTTAAATCAAGATCCACTGCCCCGAGAGAAATACAAGGTCAAGTGTGTGTCCCGCCCTATGAGTCGGACCCTGAACTACCTGGGTCAAGTCCATGGTTGTCATGGAAGCCATGAACTCCTGTGCCCCATCTGAGTGTTCACCGAGAGATGGCAGATTAAAGTCGCCCAATACTATAAGTCTGGGGAACTCCACCGCCAACCTGGCTACTGCCTCTAGTAGCACAGGCAGGGCTGTCGTGATGCAGCTGGGAGGCAGATACGTCAACAGCAAGCCCAATTAAACCCTAAGGTTCAACTTCGAGAGACTCACACCCCACAATCTCTGGGACAGGGATCCTGTGAGGAACTAACGACATTCGGATGATAACTGCTACTCCCCCACCCCTTTCTGGTGTCGTGGTTGGTGGAGCACCTGAAACCCATCTGGGCACATTTCTGAGAGGGGGACACCCCCCTCTTGGCCCAGCCAGGTTTCGGTTATACATGCCAGGTGTGCCTCCTCGTCCAATATTAGATCCCGGATGAGGGGGGCTTTGTTCACAACCGACCTGGCATTTAGCAACAACAACCTGGCATTTAGCAACAACAACCAGGCCCTGTACTCCTCTGACACCAGAACCTTGAGTTGAGCCTGAGGGGCCGGAACAAGCAATTGCTGTAATGTAGCGAGTCCTTCTTCCCTGGTAATGGCTAGCCCTACAGCTCCCGCCATATCTGCCCCTCCCAGTCGTGACCAAAATGCTCCAACGTCCCCCTATCCCGATAGACCTCTCCCATGGCCCCCCTTCTTCCTGGCAGGTCATGTATTCCATTCACACCAGGATGGGAGGTGAGTCTTGGCCCCCATCCACTTCTGCTTCTGCACTCAGTGGAGGGGACTCCAGGTCGCATCTCCGGTCCTACCATACTTACCGATCAACACTCTCTTCAGACACACCCCACACTAATTACTAAAATACAATACAATAAATTAAAAGTGGGCACATTTTCTCTCACATTCATACACTCATACACCCAGCAAACCAGCTAAAATGCCGTTCCTGAATAGCCAGGCAATTAAAATAATTAGAAACGGTAAAAATAAATGTCCCGGAAGGGAAAGAGGGGGGGAGAGCTGGTGAGCGGTGGCCGGGTCCAGGGTCAGCGTGGCAGGCACTGGCTGGATGTCTAGGGATAGGGATTTCCAGATGGTGTACTGCAGAGGCCCCATGTATTTCAATGTGGGGAAATCCTTATAGGCGAGACTCATTTTGTGGATCTTCCCCTTCACCCTCTCTGAGAGAGAGGCGATGCCCGCCAGGAAGTTGTGCTTGTCGGTTTCCGCCAGTTTTTTTCTGTAGGATCTGGCTACCTTCCTGCACTTTACACAGCTGCAGGCTGTAGCGCTGGATCTTCTGTTCAATGTCAGTCAGCGTCCGGGCCATGTCGGCCTCCAGCTCCTCCAGCATGACCTTCTGGCATTCACGGAGCAGCTGATGCAGCCGCTCAGAGACCTCGCCGATGTGCCCACGATCGCTGTGCTAGAGGGTCTGCAGCTGCTCCTTCAGCTCCCTCTGCGTCTCCTCAAAGGCCTTGTCCAGCCCGGTGACCTGGTGCTGCTCAGTGGTGCTGCAGGGCGGGCCGGTCGCAGAAGAAGCAGAATCTGGTTTGTGTGGCCTTAGGAGGCTTCTCGGGTCCTCCCAGGCCTTCGTTCAACACCTTTCCTCTCTCTCTCTTTGGGTCTCGTCCCTTCTTGGTTGGGGATCGGGAGTCCACGGGGGGGTCTCTCGGGTGGGCACGGGTGGAGGCGAGGGTCATGGAATTAAACAGCATAATCACCTTGGAAGGCTTGGAAGCCTTGGCCGGGGAAGCGAGGCATTGTGTGCATTGCTGGATTTACAGCTCCCTGGCACTAGATGCAGCTTCACAGGACAATCCAGGGCTGGAAGGGACCTGGAGGTCATCTAGTCCAACCCTGCTCCAGCAGGAGATTACTTCCTGTCCTTCTATTACTATATTCATTATATGGTTACTTATGAGTATATATGCAGGCATTTTCCCCTCCTCTCTGAAATATGAGTGCAGCTCTTTGTCAGCAAGGATGTGTCTCCCATTATTCTTTCGAAGAAGACCCCCTCCAGAACATACTGTTTAATAAATAACTGTAGTAAGCCTTGATTATTTGCTTTAGGTACTATAGGTAATAGAAAGCAATGACAAGGTAACAGTAACAAATTCCCAATCATTTATATTTTAATGCATTGTTTTGTTTTTATTCTACTAGATAGAAAGTGGGTTTACTTTGATTTTTAGATCGTTCTCAGATGTTATTGCCTATTAATGGGAGAAAATGGCAAGAAGGTGATGAGCAGCAGGGGGAAAGCAGAACTGCTTTATTATTATTATTATTATTGTTGTTGTTGTACAATTGTATCACAGCGGCCAGTTGTTTCGCCGGATTTGGCATTGGTTACTAGTCGGGCCCCACCCAGGGGCCTAGGATGTCGTAACGTATTTTCGTAATATGCGTGCAGATCCAAGCAGTGCGGCTTTTTGCATTTGACTGATGGTGATTTTGTCAATTTTTAACTGTTTTAAATGTAATTCCAGTGCTTTTGGAATAGCACCCAGTGTGCCAATTACCACTGGAATTACCACTGCTGGTTTGTGCCATAGTCGTTGAATTTCGATTTTTAAGTCCTGGTATCTTGCGATTTTTTCATGTTCCTTCTCGGCGACCCTGCTATCACCTGGTATTGCGATGTCTATGATTGTGACCTTATTTTTCTCAACCAGTGTGATGTCTGATGTATTATGCGCCAGTATTTTGTCAGTTTGTATACGGAAATCCCACAAGATCTTGACCATCTGATTTTCGGTGACTTTTTCAGGCTGATGTTCCCACCAGTTTTTTGCTGTTTTGATATTATAATTTTTGCACAAATTCCAATGCATCATTTGTGCTACTGAATTGTGCCGCAATTTATAATCAGTCTGCGCGATTTTTTTACAGCAGCTGAGTATGTGATCAACAGTTTCATCAGCTTCTTTGCAAAGTCTGCATTTGGCATCATCAGAGGATTTTTCTATTTTGGCCTTAATGGCATTTGTGCGGATAGCTTGTTCTTGCGCAGCCAGGATTAGTGACTCTGTTTCTTTCTTTAATGTACCTGTTTTTAACCATAACCAAGTTTGTTCCCTGTCCACTTTATCTTTTATTTTTTCCAGAAATTGGCCATGCAGTGCTTTGTTCTGCCAACTCTCCATTCTTGATTTTATCACATCTTTTCTGTATTCTTGTTTCGTCTGTTGGGCCTTCAGTAGATTTTTGTTCTTTACTTCGATTAATAGATGTTCTTGACTTTCTTTTAAATAATCAGCCAGTGCATGTTTTTCTTCTTCAACTGTTTACTTCACTTGTAATAATCCTCTGCCACCTGATTTTCGGGGCAGATATTGTCTATCAGTATCACCACGTGGATGTAAACTGTAGTGCATTGTCATTAGTTTCCTGGTTTTTCGGTCCAAATGGTCCAAATCAGCTTGTGTCCAGTTAACTATACCAGCTGTGTATCTTATAACTGGTATTGCCCAGGTATTTATGGCCTTGATTGTATTTCCACCATTCAATTTAGATTTCAAAATTTTCCTAACTCTGTTGGTGTACTCTCGCCTGACAATAGTTTTTACTTCTCCATGCTTGATGTTATCCAACTGCAGAATGCCTAAGTATTTGTAGGCTTCATTTTCTTTGCATTTAATTAATTGGCCATTGGGCATTTCAATTCCCTCACATGCAGTGATTTTGCCCCTTTTTATGGAAACAGTGGCGCATTTTTCCATGCCAAACTGCATTGAAATATCGGTGCTGAATACTCGGACTGTGTTTGTCAATGATTGGATTTCTATTTCTGACTTTCCATAGAGTTTCAAATCATCCATATATAGTAAATGTGAAATTTTTTCAGCTTCTTTGGCTGTTTGGTAGCCTAATTTCATTTTTTTTAAGATTACTGATAGTGGGATCATTGCGATGATGAAGAGAAGAGGTGAAAGTGAATCACCCTGGAAAATTCCTCGCTTGATATTAACCATTCCGTAGCTCTCATTCCCTACTGCCAACTCAGTTCTCAATTGTTTCAACGCCTTTTCAGTAAAGGATGTAATATTTTTGCTAATGCCAGTTGTTTCTAAGCATTTTATGATCCAACTATGTGGCAGTGAGTCAAATGCCTTTTTGTAATCAATCCAGACCATATTCAAGTTCATTTTTCTGTTCTTACAATTTTCTAATATCATTTTATCAATTAGGAGCTGATCTTTTGTGCCCCTGCTCCTTTTTCTGTTGCCTTTTTGCTCTACTGGCAAGATGTTGTTTGTTTCCAAATAATCCATCATGTTATCTGCAATAATGCCTGTGAGTAATTTGAAGGTTGTTGGCAAGCATGTTATTGGTCTGTAGTTTTCAGGTGTTGTTCCTTTAGTTGCATCTTTCTGAATCAAGTATGTTTTTCCAGTTGTCAACCATTCATCAATTTGGCCCTTTTGTAAAATTTCATTCAGTTGCCTGGCCAATATTGCATGTAAACTGGTCAGATATTTGAGCCAGAAACCATGTAATTGGTCCTTTCCAGGTGATGTCCAATTCTTTACCTTTTTAACTTGATTTTTGACCATCTCAGTTGTTATTTCTAATACTTGCATTTGTTTGTTGCCAATGCTTTTCTCAAAGTCATGTATCCACTTTGCTTCCTTGTTGTAGTCCTTTGCATTTTCCCACAATTCTTTCCAGAATTCAACTGTGGCCTGTTTTTCTGGTTTTTCACTTTTGGTGTCACCATTTACATTAAGACTTTGATAAAAACGCCGTTGGTCTGATCGAAATTGCTGATTTTGTTTATATTGGATGATTTGTGCCTCATATCTTTCAATTTTTCTAGCTGTTGCTGTTATCTGCTGTTTTACAATCTCTACAGCTTCATTGATGTTTCTTGTATCCAATCTATATCTCCTGATTAGCCGATCTATGATTTTGTTGTTTTTAAGCCGTTGCTCATGCATGTTCTTTAAGTTACTAGCATCTGCCCTTAATTTTTTGATTTTTTGTTCTAAACGGATTTTCCACTTTGGCTTTGATGCTTTTTCTGTTGTGTGACTAGGTACTTTAATTTTAATGCCTAGTTCATTAGTGACTATTACAGCTGAACTAGGCTGTATTATTATTATTATTATTATTATTATTATTATTATTATTATTATTATTATTATTTACATCTGTCTTTACACAAACAGAAAAAAAACAATACAACCTATCAAAAAACACTGTAAAATGCAGATTAGGAATGCAAGTAAAAATGAGCAAGAAAATGGTAAGAGAACACCCATCAACTTTAGATCCGTTCAAATCATTGGGACCGAATGGATTACAGTCCAAGGTTTTGAAAGAACTGGCAGAATCTCAAAAATGCTGAACCATATCTATCAAAGATTCTGGATCACTGGAGAACTGCCAGAGAACTAGAAAAGGGCTGTTATAGTTCGCTTCTTCAAAAAAGGGGAAGAAATGGATCCAGGAAACTACAGACCTATTAGCCTGACCTGGAAAGATCCTGGAAAAGATAATCAAGCAACAAATCTGCAAACATCTGGAGGCAAACAAAGTCATAACCAAAAATCAATATGGATTTATCAAAAACAGATCATACCAGACAAATCTTACTGCATTCTTTGACAAAGTAACAAAATTAGTGGACCAGTGAAATGCTGTGGATATAATTTATTTGGAATTCAGTAAGGCATTTGATAAATTAAATAACAAGCTAATAGATAACCGTAGCTTGATAAGATAGAAAGATGTGGTTAGACAGCATCACTATCAAATGGATTTGTAACTTGGCAGACCAACTCCACCCAACATGTAGTCCTTAATGGAACTGCATGTACATGAAGGAAAGTATTCAATGGTGCACCTCAAGGCTCTTTCTTAAGCCTAATAATTCTTTAATAGCTATGTCAGTGGAACTCATCAAATTTGCAGACATTATCAAGCTGGCAGGAAAGACCAATAGGTTTGAGATAAAGAAGGAACTTGATAGATTTGAACATTGGGTCCTAACTAACAAAATGAAAAACAATAGAGAAAAAAGTGAAATTCTACACCAAATGCAAGGTACAGAATAATTGGTACATAGTTCAACAGCAGTAGCTGCAAGAGCGATCTTGGAGTCCTAGTGGACAACCACGCAATTATGAGCTGGCAGTGTGTTGCTGCTGCCAAAAAAACCAATGCAGTCCTGGCTGCATTCAACAGAGGTATAGGATCTCTAAAACATCGAGACTGCAAATAAATCCTGTGCTTTCAATAATTTTAAGAGAATCAAAATGCTGTTTCTGATGAATAAAAGGAAGAAATTAAAACCAAGCATTTCACCTTTCAGAAGTTCAGGAAAATCTCCATTGCATTTTTTAAAAAACAGTGATCTTGGACAAAGTAGGTTACTATGTTAGTGATTACTAAAAAACAGCATGTTTTTCAAGATTTTCAACTTCTGTATTTATGCTACAAAACTTGATTTCTATAGGATCCCTAAGTAATACATCAGCATATGAAGTTAGGGATACTGTTTAACACTTTCCCAAATCCAATAGTGTTGCATTGTTTGAAAATATACTCCGCAAATCTTGAAAATTGTGGTGTAACTGCAATTAGGTATATTCAGTGAAATAGATTACTGAATATTCTCAAATTTGTGTTAGTGCAGCTTCTCAATAACCTTTTCAATGTTTTGTTTGCATTTCTTCCACACACAGTGCCATTATTATGGCTCCTACTTTAAAATAGCAAAATAGGTTCCTATTTAATACTGGAAGCTTAGCATAGTTTGAAATTTAGCATGGTTTTCTCTCAAAAAGTATAGTTCAGTTTGAAAGAGCTCTTCTTTTTATTGGTCTTCCACTCATGGAAAATTATTATTCCACCAAGGCATGAAAGTAAGATGTGTTTCTGCTGGTTTGCCATTGCTTTTGTTTGACAAATTTGTTAGCAAAGACCCAGTGAAGAATTCCTTTTCATGTTTGCCTGATAATCATGGTTACTTAGCAGTTGTGGCCTGGCAGGAGCCGTTGGAGCTGCCACCAGACTCCGACAGCGAGGGGTCTTATGAGTCGGCCCTGGAGGAGGTGGAGGACCCTGGACAGGTTTCTGACTCCGAGCAGGGCGCAGAGCTGGCCACCAGGTGGCGCCTGAGCCTTGGATCAGTGGGGAGGAGACAAGAGTGAGTGATCCAGAAACCACCTGTGAGTTGTTCCGGGATGCATGCCGTCGAAGGGCTACTCAGCGTCAAGAACAACTATGTAATTACAGGAGGTAATTACACTCAGTTGATGCTCATTAAGATTCTCTCCTGATTATAAAAGAGACTGCTTGTGCCACACCCTTCTTGCAGAAGTCAATGTTAGGGACTAACGAGAAACAAACTTGGCAGGCTGGATTGCTGCCTGAGTTTGTTTGCATTGCTGCCAAGGTTTGTAGGACTTGCTGCCAGAGTGCTTATCTCTTTGTTTATGTAATGAGAGTCTGGACTGATTAAATAACATTCTCATTTACGTTTGTTTCGGCTTTCATTCCTGGACGGAGGAGGGGGGTCAGAACAGATTGACTTCTGCCCAAGACAAACCTCCATTCAGCTACAATGGAGCAACTCTGTGCTGAGAATGCTCAGTTGGCTCAACAGCAATAGCAATAGCAATAGCAGTAGACTTATATACCGCTTCATAGGGCTTTCAGCCCTCTCTAAGCGGTTTACAGAGAGTCAGCATATTGCCCCCAACAATCTGGGTCCTCATTTTACCCACCTCGGAAGGATGGAAGGCTGAGTCAACCCTGAGCCAGTGAGATTTGAACCGCTGAACTGCTGATCTAGCAGTAGCCTGCAGTGCTGCATTTAACCACTGCGCCACCTTGGCTCTTATCTTGCTTTGCTTGCAAAGTTTGCTTTGCTGACTGGTCAAGTCCTCTCAGCTTCTGGGACTTGCTAACCCCCCCCTCCAGCCATGGAGGAAGTGCCCAGTGGCTACAACAGACAGGTTTGATGGCAATCAAGCTATGTTTGCAGCGTTCCTGGGACAATGCCAGCTGTTTATCAGCTTGAGAGAGGAGGACTTTCCCACTGACCGGATGAAGGTGGGATTTTTCATCACCTTGCTCTCAGGCACAGCTGCCCGTTGGGCTACACCATTGCTATCTCAGCCTAGCCCTCTGCTAGATGATTTCCAGGACTTTTGTAATCATCTCCGGCTGATGTTTGAGGATCCCATTAAGGAAGAAACAGCCACCAGATGACTCAGGGCACTGCAGCGGGGCAATGGCTCCTTGCAGGATTATGTCAGTGAATTCCGGCTGCTTAGTCAGGACTCAGCTTGGAATGAGCCAGCACTCATGGATACTTTTCAGGACGGGCTGTCCGATGACTTGCAGGATGAGCTGGTGAGGGTGGACAGGCCACTGACGTTAGACGCGTTGGTCCACTTGTGCCTCCGGATAGATGCCAGCTGCAGAGGCGGAGGCCTCACCAAGCATCCCAGGAGACCACTAGTGTGCTGGTTCCTCAGGAGACTGCAGTACCCAGGGGGAAGCCCATGGAGTTGGGTGCCTCACACCTCGAGTGGCACACAGGGTAATGGACAGACGGCGCACAAGGTGGTTGTGTTTTTCTTGTAGGGCTCTTGGACATTTAGCCACAGCTTGCCCTAAGAAGACTAGGGGGGGGCTGCGAGGTCTGAGACCAACCCCTCAGCTCCAGAGCCACGTGTCAGGACTCGGGCGGGGTCCGATCCAAAGGAAACGGTGGGTCGGGCGCAGTCCAAAACAGAGGTGGACGGGCCGCCATGGCACATGGTTCTAGCAGCACACATCCTCTTGTCAGGTAGTCCGCAGGGAATTTCGGTCCATGCCTTGGTCGATTCTGGGGCTACCACAAACTTTATGGATGCGGTGTTTGTTACAGCGTATGATGCCCCTCTGTGTCTGGTGGACCCACCGATGCCGGTCGAGACTATTGACAGATGGTTGCTTCTGTCTGGGCCTATCAAGGCCACCACACAACCTTTGCATTTGATCCTCGGGGAGCACGAAGAGGCCATCCAATTTTACGTGACTTCGGGCCTGCATTTCCCTGTGGTCTTGGGCTTGGCTTGGCTGCGGACGCACGATCCTCAGATCTACTGGTCACAAAATCTGGTCACATTCCTGTCCCCACAATGCATTGATCACATACGGCAGGTCTGTGCGGCCCAGATACCCAGCTCGCCCAAGGTGGACATGCCACCGGGTTTAGCGGACTTCGCGGATGTCTTCAGTGAACAGAAGGCAGATCAACTGCTACTGCATCGGCCTTATGACTGTCCCATTGACCTGGTACCTGATGTGAAGCTCCCTACGGGTCGTCTATACTCCATGTCTGAGCCGGAGTTGGCTGTGTTGCGGGACTTTCTTGATAAAAACCTTGCCCGGAGGTTTATCTGGCCTTCGTCCTCGCCCTTGTCTGCCCTGGTTTTGTTCGTGAAAAAGAAGACCGGGGATCTGAGACTTTGTTGCAATTACTGGTGCCTGAATGCCATCACGGTAGGTAACCAGTACCCGCTGCCCCTTATTTCGGAGTTGTTAGAGCAGCTCCGGGAGGCAACAGTATTCACGAAGTTGGATTTGGTGGCGCCTACAACCTGGTTCGAGTCAGTGCAGGGGACAAATGGAAGACGGCCTTTGGCACCCGGTACAGACATTTCGAGTACACGGTCATGCCATTCAGGTTGACCAATGCGCCGGCGGTCTTCCAACATTTTATGAACGATATCTTCCGGGACCTGTTGGATCAGTTTGTCGTCATTTACTTGGACGACATCTTGATCTATTCGACGTCCCAGAAGGATCATCAACATCATTTGCGTCTGGTCTTGCAGCGACTCTGAGAATATCGTTTGTTTACAAAGCTGGAGAAATGTCAGTTTTGGCAGACTACCATCGAGTTCCTGGGGCACCGTATCTCCCCTGAAGGAATTGTGATGGAGCTGGGCAAGGTGGAGGCAATGCGTAGTTGGCAACCTCCTTGACATATGATGGATGTGCAGAGACTTCTCGGGTTTGCCAACTACTACCGGACCTTCATCCCCAGCTTTGCTTTCTTGACCGCGCCCCTCACTCAGCTCCTGCAAAAGAAAGTGCCTTTTCGCTGGGGTCTCACGGAGCAGCGAGCATTCATGGCCCTGAAGCAGGCTTTTATGAAGGAGCCGATCTTGAAGCACCCTGATCCCCATCGTCCATTTGTCGTGGAGGCGGACGCGTCTGACGTTGCGGTGTGTGCGGTGTTACTGCAGGCTCACGCCCCAATGGTACCCTTTTCCCTTGTGCTTAGTACTCGCGGAAACTCAATCCTTCCAAATGCAATTACACCATATGGGAAAAGGAGTTGTTGGCTATCAAGGTGGCGTTCGAGGCCTGGAGGCATCACCTGGAGGGTGCCAGGCATCAGGTTGAGGTCCAGACGGATCATTGGAATTTGGAGTTTTTGACCACGGCACGTAAGCTGAACCAACGCCAGATCTGGTGGTCTCTGTTCTTTTCCCGGTTCAATTTTAAGGTGACGTACATCCCTAGTGCATTGAATCAAAGGGTGGATGCCCTGTCTAGGAAACTGGAGTACTCTGACCCTGTGGACTCGCTTCCACCCTGGACTGTTCTACCCATCGAATCCTTCACTGCAGTTCATGAACCCATGGACGTACGATCATGGGATACGGGATGCGCAGCAGGGCGACGAGTGGGTGGAGCAACGAAAGGCCGGCTTCCCCATGGACCTTTGATGAGGACCTTTTGAGGTATCGGGACCGGCTCTATGTGCCCACAGGGCCCATCCGTGGACTGGTTCTCTCCCAGTGTCATGACACTCCAGCAGCAGGACATTTTGGTCTTTTCAAGACGTTGTACCTGGTCTCCCATACGTTCTGGTGGCCCCGCTTACAAGGCGACATGCAGAAATACGCGATGTCATGCGTTCAATGTCGACAAGCCAAGTCAGCGACGGGAGCTCCTCCAGGTTTATTGCAGCCCTTGCCGACCCCGGACAGACCCTGGGGAGCTGTGTCCATGGACTTCTTGACCGAGCTGCCTCCGTCATCATGGTTTACCACGGTCCTTGTTGTGGTGGACATGCTCACCAAGATGGCGCATTTCATCCCGTCGGAGATTGCCGACAGCTCGCGCCACGGCCCACATGTTCATCCAACACATGTTCCGCTTGCACGGCTTACCTGACCGGGTTGTGTCAGACCGTGGCACACAATTCACGGCCCAGTTTTGGAAAGGGCGGATGGCAGCTCTAGATGTTCAAGTATGTTTGTCCTCAGTGCACCATCCCGAAACCGATGGGGGTATGGAGAAGGTGATTGGGATTCTAGAACAGTACCGGTGCTGTTTTGTGAATCAGCAGCAGAACAACTGGGCGGAGCACCTGGCCGTGGCGGAGTTTGTATTTAACAACTCCCAGCACACCTTCACACGGATGATGCCCTTCATGGCTAACATCGGATACCACCCTCATTTTTTCCCTCTCACCCCAGTGGGCTCCTTGGTCCCTGCAGCACAGGACTTCCTCTCTGAGCTCCAGGCGGTCCACCAAGTGGTGCGCCGCTATCTGAACCAGGCGAAGGAAGATTACAAAAGGGCTCGGCGTGCGGTGCTGGCGTTGGCTGTAGGAGATTGCATGGGGCTGTCCACACGGCATCTTCCGTCCCACCGGCTGGCTAAGAAGTTAGACCACCGGTATCTTGGACTGTTCCCCGTGGAGGTCGTCATCAACCCGGTGGCTTATCGCCTGACCCTCCCATGCTCTATGCGAGTGCACCCGGTGTTCCATTGCTTGCTCTTGATCCCTGAACAATCGGCTTGTCCTCTCCGCCGACCTTCTTCCCCTCAACCATCGTCGCATGCGGTGAACATGCGGCCACCACATGAAGTGGCCCAGATCCGTAACTCAAGATGGCTCAAGGGACGATTCCAGTATTTGGTAGACTGGGCGGACTGGGGAACCTGGACCGATGCAACAGCCGTGTATGCCCCTGCCCTGGTGCGAGTCTATCATACGGACAACCCCTCCTGAACCACATCCTGAGCATCAGACCAGGGGGAAGGGCCCTGTAGTGAGGGTTAGTGTTGTGACCCGGCAGGAGCCGTTGGAGCTGCCACCAGACGAGGGGTCTTATGAGTTGGCCCTGGAGGAGGTGGAGGACCCTGGACAGGGTTGCGAATCTGAGCAGGGCGCAGAGAGACTGGTTGGCCACCAGGTGGCGCCTGATCCTTGGATCAGTGGGGAGGAGACAAGAGTGAGTGATCCAGAAAGCACCTGTGAGTTGTTCTCGCCATCGAAGGGCTACTCGGCGTCAAGAACAACTATGTAATTACAGGAGGTAATTACGCTCAGCTGATACTCATTAAGATCCTCTCCTGATTATAAAAGAGACTGCTTGTGCCACGCCCTTCTTGCAGAAGTCAACGTTAGGGACTAACAAGAAACAAACTTGGTAGGCTAGATTGCTGCCAGAGTTTGTTTGCATTGCTGCCAAGGTTTGTAGGACTTGCTGCCAGAGTGCTTATGTGGCTTTCAGCCAACGAGAATCTGGACTGATTAAAAAACATTCTCATTTAAGTTTGTTTCGGCTTTCATTCCTGGACAGAGGAGGGGGGTCAGAACACTTAGCTATATTCATTTTCCAGTTTTCCTGATTCTTCTGATCTAACAACCTGACAGGCTTATCAAACATCAGTAAACCTTGATTACATCCTTTGCATTTTGCCTCTTAAGAGATGGTATTGCTAATTTTAATCATTTGAATGAGAATGATATCCAACAATCAATTTCAATCTCATTGAAGAGGCTGCAAGCATACTTCTTTTTCTACAAAGTGCCAGGATTTATATGTAAATCAAAGTATTAAAACAATGATGCAACTCAATTTTTATAAATTTGAATCCCAAGTCTCACATTCTACTTGGAAGTCTTTAGTTATGTTAACTTGTTATCTCTTTATCCTTGCAGATGTTTCAAATGAAGTTTTAATTGGTTTTTGTATCAGGCAGATGTTTCTTCTCCTTCTCTTCCAGAGTGATATTATCTGTAATTTGCTTTATATTTTCTATATATATATATATATATATGTTAACTTTTTTACCTATGCTGAAGATGCAGGGTTGATGGAAATGGTATACAAGGTTCTTCTGGTAGAATAATTTTGTTTTATTAAATTTAGCTTATGAATGTTGTTTATGTCTTGCATTAATTAAAAGAATATGTGTCTAATTAAAATTAAGTCTTATTGACTTGAATAGGGTTTATTTCTTGATAAATGAATTCAGGATTACAATCTAAATACATATAATTTTATTTTTACTAAGCAAATTAATTCCAGCCATATAATTCTATATCTCTTTCAGTGAAATTTAGGTATTCAAAATGAACTTGAAAACTACCATCATCAAATGGTATTTGATGTTATCAAAAGTCCATAATATTTCTTCCAATTTGCCTTTTTTCAAATTTATTTAATTTATTTAACAAAAATTATATGGTTACCCAATTAACTCTCAGTGACTCTGGGCAGCTTACTAAGATGAAAACTCAATATAAAAACATTAGAAAGCAATACGTCCCCAGCCACCTGGCAACAACAGTCAATTAAATAAACCACTTGATGTGTTCCATCAAGCTCCCCACACCCATTGACAAAACTAGATTGTGATGGCTCTCTTGGGCATTGGCTTGGACAATGAGGAAGTGGGAACATCTAAGAAGGCTCTGTGGGGAGCATCAGGGGGATGTGGAAGGATCTTTGGAGAATTTGGATTGTCTAGGCAAGACTATACCAGGAATGTCAGGGGAATCCAGTGAGAAGCAGCTGGATGTCAGACAGTTGTGCAAGGCGGAGAAGAGGCACACATGTAGTCATTTATTGTGGATGACCAGTTGGCCACACAGGCCAGAGAGAGGTGCAGCTACGGATGGCTAGCAGAAGAGGAGTTGTACCCCCGGCCAATCAAGGTTGCACAGAGCTGAACAGAGGGAAGTGCAATGGAAGTTAGCAAGGCTACTTGCAAGGAGATAGCCTCAGCCTTCCTTAATCAGGTGCAAAAAAAAGTGTATATTTAGGTCGGCATTTGGAGCCTGGGACTTGTTGGATATAATTGTTTGTAATCTGTCAATCCGTGAATAATCTTGATTCAGTGCCTTGAACCAATTGATGCCAAGCTACTTTCATCAGGCCTTGAAACTACTGGAGCCGTGTTGCCATTGTCCTGCCTTTGAACCCATCAAAGTTAAGCTGTCTTTGTTGTGCCTTGAACCTATTGAGACCATGCTGCTTTCATTGTGCCTGGAACCCATTGATGCCAAGTTGCCTGCTTTGTGCCTGAAACCTTGTAAGGTGCCCAGAGTTACCTTGAGGTAAGATGGAGGCCTACAAATTTTATAAATAAATTAAAAAAAACCTGCTGGAGTTTTGCGTTTTTTGTTGTTCCATGAACCCACGGAAACCGCTTTTGGTTTGGCCAAATCATGAACCCCAAGCATCATGGGGTTGGAATCTTGCTGGTGCCATTTCTGTGCCTTAGGTGTATAAGAGACTGTAGTAAGGGTTGGCTGTGTGTGTGAAATAAACACACATTATCTATTCATGCTCTATTTATCTCTCTGTATGTGTGTGTTTGTAGGTGTATACTCGAATGGGACACAGATCTTCAGGGCCTTGCAAAAGAGTGCCAAAATGGAGCCAATCTTATATTTATATGATGTTCCAGAGTGAAGGAACCCCCACGAAGAAGGGCCTTCTTCTTGATTCCACTAGATGTACATTCTGAGGAGGAGATCAATAGCATTCCCTGCCTCTGTGATCTGGTAGATACGGAAGATGCAACCAGGAAAAGAAGGTCCTTTATATGGCAAAATCTATTGTGCAAACAAAGTTTCATATTGTATAACGAAATCTTTTCCTCCTTTATACACCCATATAGCTCCATCTATAGCATAGTTCATTTTTTTACTCCAATATATTTACTAATGGAGCTTTGAATCTTGCATACACCTCATGCCATCGAAAAATATAAGAGAGACAGTGTGATATACCAGTTAAAGATTAGACTAATGAGATCTATGGAAATTTCCTGTGCAAACTGCAAAATTCAAAAGCATGGATTTTGCTCGGGGGGGGGGGGCACACACTGCAGTTTTTCCTTTATATTTAGCAACCCTAAAATTCACACGTGTCTAAATAATTTTTGGTTGATCATTCCTCATATATTTTTTACTATTCAGTTGATTGACACTACATATGATCCCTTGGCTATGTTCTTGTAAGGTACCTTTCTTCCATTTAAGAAACATTTTTGTCTTCTTGTCCTTCCTTAATCTTCCTTAAAATAAAACTAATTATCTGAAATAGTCACAGTTACAACAACATTTTAATCGAGACTTTTTTGTACTGTGAACATGCTAATTGCAAAATGAGGTGTTCTAGAAACGCGTGCTTTAAAAATGCTGTACATGATAATCTTGCCACGTTTTGCAACATTAGTCCAGATATTTTTATTTCAGTGTTACTGAGGGCAGAGGTACAAATAGCAAACAAGAGAGGCCATGGAGGAAAGAATCAAGCCCTTTTTATAATAGGATGATAGACCAGATGTATAGCTCAAATTTGTCAAGTCACTAATCAGTTAAATAACACTTGGTTAATTAATTCTATTCAGTCCCATTCATTTTCTTCTAAATGATTCTGACTCAGAAACCCCAGTGGGGAACATGTTAAACAGACCATACCTCTTCCAGCTGTACCATGAAGGTAACATTATGCCCTTGTTCTGATGTCAGTGTGCCATCTGATGTGACAACCCGAAGTCCTCTCGGGGCTTTGCCAGGACACTGCTGCGGCTTGGCTGTGTACTGTTCACGCACACCGTCTGTGCAGTTATTAGACACGACCTTTCTGTACCTGTGAAAAGAAGAACAAAGAACCCTGAAGATACTAGCTACAAGCTGCTTGTTTCTAATGATAGCTCCCTTTTCTAGACTATCACTGTCACATGTCAGATATTTAAACCACTGAATCATGAAACAGTATAAATTGACTTGGTACAGAACTTTAGCCACTTGTTGTACTCTGATATTGTGAAGAAGAACTAACACAACAGTTATCAGAGTTAATGGTACTGGAAAATGTATATGGTGCTGTTTTATCACAATAAAGCACCAAGTAACACTTGTCATTACTATGCTGGGCCAAATGAACTCACAAATGTGAGGGGATAAAGGAGTAAACTTTCAATTTTATAACTCAATATAAAATTTTACCTGCCAAATATAGTGATAGGAAATTTATAGACAGTACTGATAAATCTTAATCTTGTCTATTTGTTGAGGGACATTTGAGTAAACTTGAAAAGGTTTTCTGATAGTATTGTCATCAATAAAGGATAATTTTACTTTTTATAGCTTTCTGATAATCCTGACTCAGCTTTCCATTTGCAAAAAGTATCACTCAAGATATAAAGAAAACCACAGACTGAGGAATATGGTAAAGGGTCATCATCATTACAGTTGATAATCTTAAACAAATATAGCTTTGAGTACTTACCCAGTACTATTGAGATAACTTTGACCAAGACTGCACTCTTTTGACAAAGATGATGGGTTATACCAAAAAGCTGGCAAACACTGGCCATTGCTGTGGCGCTCAAATCCATAATCACTAGTTTGGGAAGAAGAAATATTACCTCCAATGGATACATATTTTTCAAATATAAATTGACATATAAAACCATTGTCAGCCCTTCTTCATTCAAAAATCAGGAAAGAAAACCACAGGACTCCATTGGTAGAAATCAAGTGTACTTTTACTAATTATAAATGAATAGAAGCGAAGCTAAGCGAAGTCTGATTATTTAGGTGCGAAAGTGAATAATATATTGTATTATTCATTTCCCTCCCCTTGGCATCCCGTGCACAGTCCAATCATAATTCTCCCAAATGTCAGGTGTAAGATAAGTTCGAAAGGCATCACCAGGATGGAATGCTGGTTCCGTTGGCCTTGGCGGGAAACACTCCTCCTCCATACGCGCAGTAAGGTGGACAGTTCAAAATCTAGAATCTTCCTCCAGCACAACAATGAGTCCCCTCCCAAATACCATGCCCCCCCTCCCCATTTCAATGGCAGCCGAAGCAGCAGCAAAGCGGAGGCTGACAACCATATGATTTCTTTCATGTACAAATGCACATGTTTGGGCATACATCTTATAAATTCCCCATAGCATCTGGCATGCATAAGCCCGATTATCAGAAACTTTAGACTTCTTTCTGCTCAAGAAACTATAATATCCCACCTACAAGATCTTATTTGGATAAGAATATTAAGGGAGTCAAGTTTCTTATAATAACTATGCTTTACAGAAAACAGGAAATGTCTTCTAATTATTGTTTCAGAACATTTTGGTTTTTGTTATAAATTTTAATTTTTATATTTGTGTTTTATTGGTGTTTCTGAATTTTAAATTTTGAATTCGACTTGTATTCATCTGAGACTGTAAGTTAAATAAGCAGAGGAGGGTGATCTTCCCCCATTTTATGTCCACAACAATCCAGTGAAATACAATGTGCTGTAAAATGATTAGCTGATGATTTCCGGTAACCATATAGGACTTGCACCAAGTTCTTTTTCTTCATTCCAAACCTTTGCAAATGAATATTTGGTTCCCTTGGTTCTGCTGTCATTGTTTCTTCTCTTGATATGCAGTTGTAACACATTTTATAACTCTTAGCCAAATAGTGCCGTTTCTTTGAAAATAAGACCTCTCCAGATAATAAGCCTGCTGCTGTGTTGCCGCAACAGCGTAACACAGCAGCAGCCATGAGGTGATCATGCTCACCACCTCCTGCACCTCAACAATAATAAGACCACCCTGAAAATAAGGCCAAACATTTATTTTGAGGATCAAAATGTCTTATTTTCAAGAAAACATGGTAAGTTCCAAAACCAAGTCACACCATCATTAGCTTATAATGGTTTATTATATTCAATAATGTCTTCAGAATATTTCCTTGTACTGCTGTAGATGTCAGAAACTGGATATAGTTCATAGATGTGTATACTAAATCAGCTGATCAGTTATCTCTGCAAAATAATCATCTGTGGTTGTGAGAGGGGAACATTTCCTTTGTAGTAATAGCTTTAAAAAATCATGGATTTTGTTTTGCTTCTTAAAAATCTTGACTTTTCTGGAGTATCTTTATACTAGTAAGAGGGCTAGCTGATTTCAAATGTAGATGTGCTTATTCAACATTATCCAAGTTACTTTTGAAGTATTCTTACTAAAGAAACCATTAAAAGATTATTTGATCATTACATCAGTAATAAAACTCATTTTAATATGCTAGAAGCAAATATTCATAAATGAATATTGCTTTCTCTATAATCTGATTGTCAACAAACCATAATATCTATATTGCCAAACTCTCTTGTATTAATATAATTAAAAAGTGATAACATTGTATCCGTATCAAAGCTTCAGGTATTTATTTTTTAAAAGCTACAAAATACAAAATAACAAAAAAACAGAGCATAATTTCCTGTAATACAAGTGATTTATGCTTGTATGCTACCTGTGCTTTTCTTTTAATGATCATTTGAAGTTACACTTGGAAAAAATGATTTATGAATGATCCTTACACTTAGGACTTAAGGATCACACGATCCAAATTCAGGCACTAGGCAACCAACATGTATTTACGTTTGCAGAATCCCAGGTTCACATGATTGCCATTTGCATCCTTCCAAGATGGCTTTTGACAAGCAAAGTCAATGGGGGATCAGGACTCACTCAACAGCTGTGTGTTTCACTTAACATCTGCAGCAATTTGCTTAACAACCAGGGCAAAAAAGAATATAAGATTGGGTGAGAGCCACTTAATACAGCTAAGCAATAGAAATTCCGGGACCATTGTCTGCATACATATACTATATAGATAACTCTCATGGCTTAGGATTCAGATACTGATTTGGAAGAAGTTGTTCCAGCAAAATCTGTATAGTGTCAGCATCAGGTATTTCCCCATTTCTAATTTCATTTTAAATTTTTTTCATAGTTGGTGAAGAAGAAACATGTCTTGAGAATTGTCCATAAAGAGAAACAGATCAGCCAGGTGGGTGGGGTGGTGGTGTCCCCATCACCTATGCTACCATTTTGTTCCTTTAGTAATCACCCACTCCACTTTCTATAGATCAGGTCTTAAAGAACATAGATTATTTTTTCCCACCACGAAACCAGCTATATATCCTAGGATATAAATAATTTCAATCTGTATACCTAAATGGCAGTATAAGAGCATACACAAACAGGCTGCTGAGAAATGTCACCAGCAGCTCCATTGCATCTCATTATAAAGGCATTAGTATCTTTTCCTCACCTTGCAGACCTGCAATCTAATGAATTTGTTGTTTCCTTTCTGTTGCACACAGAGCATTGATGATAGTGACAAATTGCTGCCTACATGTAGGCACAACGGGCCTACCATCAACTGGAGCAGCAGTGGATGAAAATGATTGTTAAAATCTGAGCAGGGGAATGGAGCACACCCAGCACGGCTGTATTGCATTCAAGCATCTGGCGTTCACAAGGCATATTTTGATTTTCATTTTGTGACAGGTTGAAACAAACTTATTTCCCGAACCTTACTAACAACTTAATTGGCAAGTGGTTTTAAATGACTATTGAACTCATGTATGAAATTTCACAGGGATGTCTCCATATTCCCATTGAAAATATCCCCATGTACATCAATCTTCCACTTTGTATAATGCACCTTAGGACTATGTAATTAATTTCTGAAAGCTACATCCCACACTAGGAATATTAGTATTGTAAACAACATTATAAATTCTGAATGGAGTTTCTTCAAAGCTATCTCGGTCAAGTAATGAATATTTACGTTTAGCATCCCTCCACTTGATTTTTCAAGTGTATACCTTTTTTTTTCAGATTCCAGGAAATGTTACACTGAGTTTCCTGCTAACCTCCGTTGGCAGGAAACTCAGACCTAAGATTATGTTCGAGGGAAACCTAAGATTATGTTCGAGGGAAATTTAATAATTATGTTCATAAATCACAGATATGTAGGCCTCTAATATACTAGAAGTAGTTCTTAACTTCTGACTATTCAAAGTCACAACGGACTTGAAAAAGGGGACTTATTATCCAGATCCAAAGTTTTGATAGTTGTCCCGCTTCCCCCCAACACATGACCCACACTTCAGGCACTCAGCAACACAGCGGCATTTATGGCCACTTGCAGCATTGTGTGGTGATGTGACATAAATGACAGACATCCTTGCCAAAACCACCAGATCTGGTTTTCAGCAAAATGACAGCATTTGTTTCATGACCAACACCAAAAAAAGGTTGTAAAATTTGACTGATCTATTTTATGATTCTTATGACATAACCACAACAGGCAGGATATATATATACACACACACACACACACACACACACACACACACACACACACACACACACACACACACACACACATATATATATATATATATATATATATATATATATATATACTTAAAGTCACAACCCCTGGTATGCCCAAGTGTGGGAGGAAGGTCACACTTCCACTCTCTGTCATTAGGCTCGTCACCAGGGGTTGTGACTTTAAGTATATACCTCCCACCCTGGCTGGCTGATAAAAGGAGTCGTTCTCTGTAGCTCAAATGGTTAACTCCCTGCCTGGGAGGCAATAGAGCACAGGTTCGAATCCCAGTAAGGATATGGCTAGCTGATGAGAGCTAAATAGCTTGAAATAGATCTATACTAAAAACATATATATATATATATATATATATATATATATATATATATATATATATATATATATATATATATATATATATATATATATATATATATATATATATATATATATATATATATATATATATATATATATATATATATATATATATATATATATATATATATATATATACTTAAAGTCACAACCCCTGGTATGCCCAAGTATGGGAGGAAGGTCACACTTCCACTCTCTGTCATTAGGCTCGTCACAAGAGACCATACAGACAGAAACCCAATATTTTTTTACTGTTGCCTTTTTTGTTACATTTGTTATATTTATGCTGATATTTAAATGTTATATTTATGCCCTTTATTTATTTATCAGCATAAATATAACATATATATATATATATATATATATATATATATATATATATATATGTATGTATGTATGTATGTATGTATGTATGTATGTATGTATGTATGTATGTATGTATGTGTATATATATGTGTGTGTTTTTTCGTAGGTTTTCACAGGTGTAGGTATGCTGGTCTTGTTGTATTTGGGGCTTTTCCTGTGTAAGATTGAGATTGTCTTGGCAATATTTCAGCGAGGTCTCACTCGCCATCTTCAGGCTGGGTTTTGGGCTCACATGTATGTATGTATGTATGTATGTATGTATGTATGTATGTATGTATGTATATACATACACACACATATGGTAAAGAGTCTCTCTCTCTCTCTCTCTCTCTCTCTCTCTCTCTCTCTCTCTCTGTCTCTCTCTCTCTCTCTCTCTCTCTCTCTCTCTCACACACACACACACACACACACACAGAGTGTATATATACTCTATATATAACATCCTCTAAGAATAATCCAAAATGTAGAACTAAACCAAATTAGGATTTAAAGTCATGGTAGAGTTTTATTGGACACATGACATTAAGTCATGCACAATCCAAAAATGTCATTGAAAATTTTCTTGGCAACTACAGAGCACCAAACTACTTTTAGCTGGTTGAGAAACTTTTTACTGCATGCAAGATCATGAAGTGGAACATGTCACTGTAGGCTCATATTTGGACTTTTTTCTTGAAAATCTAGGTGCAATTATTGACAAACGTGGTGAAAGTTTTCACCAGGACATTGGCACAATGGAAAAATAGCAATAGCAATAGCAATAGCAGTAGACTTATATACCGCTTCATAGGCCTTTCAGGCCTCTCTAAGCGGTTTACAGAGAGTCAGCATATTGCCCCCAACAATCTGGGTCCTCATTTTACCCACCTCGGAAGGATGGAAGGCTGAGTCAACCCTGAGCCGGTGAGATTTGAACCGCTGAACTGCTGATCTAGCAGTAGCCTGCAGTGCTGCATTTAACCACTGCGCCACCTTGGGTATCAGAGCAACTGAATCTCTCAGTGCTGGCTGACTATTGTTGGATATTGCAGCGAGATGCATCTGACACTAAGAAGAAACAAAAATCAGCAGCAAAATATTTTTGGCCCTGTTCAACTCATGCAGCAAATCCGAAACATTACACAATTAAATACATTATAGACAATAAAATTGATTTCACATTTTTCAAGATCCTGGAATTATATTGATGTTTAGTTTGAAGGGGTCTATTATAATCATCAAAAGCATTTCAGGAAGCAAAACTTTTGAAAAAAGAATGTTGTCCAGTGAAATAAGTGACTGCCAATGCTTGTTTGGAGTGCTGGGTAGACTGCAATGTTCCAAGAAATCTTGGGTTGATGCAGCTTACCTGTTAAATTTAGTCACTTTAGAAACAGATCTATGAAATCTGAGGGATGCTGTTGGAAATGTGGGTAGGACAGTAAAGAATGTGGGGGAGAAAATAAAACAGGTGAAAAAGGAGGAAACTACAGAAATAAGAATTAGTGGAGCAACTAGAGACAGAGTGAGCATGTGCAAATGTGGTGAAGCTGAGAAATTTAGGAGAAAACATGGGGAGGTGGAATGGAGCTTCTGCTAGGAGCTTGAAGAAGAAGTTACAAAGCAATTAGCAAGGAATACATGAATCAGAAGAAGAAAGTAAGGAATAAGTTAAGAAGAAGAACATTATGCCTCAGTGTTCAGTTAATTAATCTCTAATTACAATATATCTCAGTTGTTGATCAGGATTATGTGTTTTTTTGCTCAACCTGCACCTATCTGAAAAACCCAAGTAGAGAGCATAGGAGGCTTACAAGATCCATGAGTCTCGATAGGCTCTGGGTGAGTGAATATGTGACTGACCATAAACTGAACCTGAGTTTGTTTAGGAGTGTGCATATAGTTCTCCATGTTTTTCCAATTTTTAATCCAAGCATCCATAATATGTCACACACAGAGATGGCATTCAGCCAGTTTTAACAGGTTCTGGAGAACCAGTTATGGAAATTTTGAATAGTTCGGAGAACTGGCAAATAGGCTGGCCCCGCCCCCACTGACTCCCAGCTGATCTTCTTTTGTTGCCCTGAACAGGAGAACAGAGCCAGAAAGCAAGTGGGGAGGGAATGGTGATTTTGCAGTATCCTTCCCCTGTCATGCCCACAAAGCCACACCCACAAAGCCACACCACACCCACAAAGCCACGCCCACAGAACCAGCAGTAAAAAAATTGGAATCCCACCACTGGTCACACAGATATGCATTTTAAAGCAATAAAGCAGACAATCAAATGTAAGATTAGGCTTCAACGAAATTCTATGATTAGAGAATTTAAGTAGCTCAAGGTTGAACTGCAGAATCCTTGGTTCTTGTTTGCTTACAAATGTTTCTTTACTCCAATAGATAACATCATCACTGCCTGTGAGTGTGGGGTTTGCTCCCCCTCCCATTCTGTCAGTGTTAGTGGCGTATGGTTTTCTGCTTGGTAGTTCGTTGATTAGGGTATTGTTTTCTGCTTGATTCCTTATCCATCTAATATAATTCCAGTTTATCTGTGCATTTATGCTGAAAATGATGTATTTTGTTTGTTTCCTTCTTAGTTTTTTATTGCCTCTTCTGAACAGTGTGTAAATATTGTTTATTTCCATGTGTCTAATTCCTTGGCATTTTGTATTTGCCTTGGTGTAGGATGATTCAGTATGCCATTTGCAGTGAGATGAAGGAGTTTTCACTGTGTATTCAGGCTGCTAGTTGGTATTCATGGATGGGCTCTGCTAATTCTCTGCCTATCTGTCCTGCATAGTGGCTGATACAGTCCTTACACTGTATGTTGTAGATGACATCTGTTTTTTCTCTCCACCTTCTGGGATTACTGGGACTTTGGTCTTAATGAAATTTGTTAGGATCACCATGCATCCTATTGTTTTACTTGAAAATTGTTTTACTTAATTATTAAATTAAAAATGAAACTTTCTTTCTTGTCAAAGAACACTGATGGAGTGTGGATAGAGATGGGAAGAAATATGTTCAAGTTGTGTTTTAATGTAAACCAACCTAATTTGTACCCGCAGAGTTACTGTTTTCCTCTGGATCACAATTATCCATTTATTCAGCACTTCTCCAAACTCTGTAATGCAGTTAAATGATGAAAAAAAAATGCTTCCGAAATGGATGTCAGGAAAATTGTATTAAAAGTGATTACGCTGTAGAAAATAGAATTCACACAGAACATGAATGATGATTATTATTGTAATCTAGACTTATCTTTTTTCTGAAAAAACAAATACTTGATCTGTTGCTGGAATGATCCCATTTATGCTGGAATAAAGCCCATGAAAATCTGGAAAGGAAATGCTTTAATAACACATATGTCACTGTGTAATCCATTTATTACTTAAATAAATACAGATTGGTTTCTATGCAGTTGCTAGGATATAATATTTCTGGAACTAAGTGCACCAATTCCATTGTGATGTTCATTCCTGAAACACTATTGCCCCCTGGCTGTGAAAAGTGGGCAATGCATACAAATAAAATATCTCTGCATTGACTTTCTTTCTTTCCTATTCTTAATTCTTTCTATAATTCTTTCAAGTACAGTTCAGGGATTACTAATTCTGCTGTCACAGGAAATGTGCACATTTTCCCCCAGAATCTGTGACAAATCTGAAAATAATTCAAACGTGTAAGTGCAATGACAAGGTTTTTTTGGTCTGATAATCAAACATGATTCTTGATTTTTTTTTAAATATTTTTTTTAAAAAAAAACAAATAAAGAAACTAAAACAAATAAATAGAATTTAAAATATTTTTCATTAAAAGCTAAAAACAAAATGCTGTAAAACTTTGTTCTGGGTTATTTCTAATTTTGTTCTAGGACTTCAACTACCTTAGTTCTAGATGGGGTTACACTATGGCAGACTGACCCTTTGGGGCTGTCCTGGATTTGCGACTCCTGCTGAAAAAGCAGGTGTCAATAATGCTAGGAGAATCTTTGTGCAACTTTGTGCTGTGCGTCAGTTGTGGCCTTTCTGGAATCAGAAGTCCTTGTGCTTCGTCATTGAAACCCTGGTTATCTCACTTTTGGACTATTGCAATGAGGTGTACATGGGGCTACTCTTAAAGAACATTCAGAGGCTTCAACTGGTGCAGAGTGTGGCAGAGCAGGCAGTTCTTGATAGCCCTAGGGTTGCCATTGTTATACCACTGCTCTGCAAGCTGTACTAGCTGGTGGGTTGCTTCCAGATACAATTCATAATATTAGTTATTACCGTTAAAATCCAGCATAACATGGATCAGATTATTTGAGGAAACATCTCACCCCAATGGACTGACTTACTCCACCTGAGCCAGCAGAAGAGGCATGCTACAGGTCCTATCAGTCAAGGAATTTAGACTGGCAGGATCCAAGAAAAGATCTTTCTTTGTTGTGGTCCCTGCCCTTTGAAATATCTTATCCTCTGAGGTGAGATTGACTCTCATCCTTTTGACCTTCTATAAGGGCCAAATAACTGGCTGTGCCAGATAACTTGTGGCCCCAGTGGGGGAACATTAGACTGCATGTGGTTGTTGAATTAAGAGACATCCCACCTCCCTCTCCCATGCATCCTGCTTCCTCATCTTTTAACTAAAATGTTATCTTTGACTGTAATTCCATTTTTATCATTTTAGGAAATAATTCTCTTATGATTTTAATGCTTTTAATGTTGTAAGGCTCCCAGAGTCTCTTTGAAATATGATGGGAGGCAAATAAATTTAGTAAAATAAATAAATAAATATGATTGACAGAATAACAGAGCTGGAAAGGACCTTGGAAGTATTCTAGTTCAACCCTGTGCTCAAGAAGGAAACTATTCCATTCCAGACAAATGGTGTCCAATCTCTTCTTAAAAACCTCCAGTTACAACTTCTGAAGGCAAGCCTCTTCCATTGATTAATTTTTCTCACTGTCAGGAAATTTCTTTTTAGTTTTAGCTTGGATCTCTTCTTGAGAAGTTTCTATTCATTTCTTCTTCTCCTATTGCAGGTGCTTTGGAGATAGGTTGATGCTCTTTGTAACAGATTCATATCATCCCTAGTCCTTCTTTTTGTAGACTAAGTCTAATAAAACTACATACCAAGTCCTTGCAACTATTCTTCATATATTTTAGCCCTTCATTATCTTATGAGGACCCAGATTGTTGGGGGCAATATGCTGACTCTCTGTAAACCGCTTAGAGAGGGCTGAAAGCCCTATGAATTGCTATTACTATTGCTAACTTTGTTTCTCTCTTTCTAGAGCCTTAACATCTTTTTATACCATGCTGACCAAAACTACTAAGTATTCTAAATGTGGTTTTATCAAAGCAGTATAAAAGTGATACTAACACTTCATGTGATTTTGATTCTATCCTGTTGATACAGTCTGTGACTGTATTTTTGGTAGCTGCAGCAAACTGGTGACTCATATTTAAATGGTTGTCCACGAAGACTCCTAGATTTGTCTCACTATTAAGCCAGATACCTTCTATTCTATACCCATGTATGAATTTTTTATTGCTTAAAAACCTCACTTTTCTGACCACTGAATTGCTTTTGTTGGAAAGGGCCAATATTCAACTTGGTCAAGATCTTCCTGGCTCTTGATCTCATCTTCTGAAGTGTTGGGTATTCCACACAGCTTGTTGTCATCTGCAAATTTGAGGAGTTCTCCTTCTATCCCTTCATCTAAATTGTTTATGAATATGTTGAAGAGTATTGGGCCTAAGATAGTACTTTGGATACCCCACTCCATATAAATGTAGTTCCATTAAGATATATTGAGTGTGGTGCTTCAGTAATTACAAATTCATCTAGTGATGAGATGATATTTAAGCCACATGTTTCTCTCTTAGCAAGTAGTAGGTTGTGTTCTACTTTGTCAAATGTCGAATGAAGTCCAAGTATACTATGTCCACAGCATTTCACTGATACACTAATTTAGTCACTTTATCAAAGAATGCAATAAGATTTGTCTGCCATGATCTGTTTTTGACAAATCCATGTTGATTTCTAATAACAACTTTGCTTGCTTCAAGGTGTGCACAGATTTTGTTGCTTGATTAGCTTTTCCAGGATCTTTCCAGGTGTTGATGTGAGGTCTGTAGCTTTCTGGATCCCCTTTTTGGGAGACGGGAATAATGTCAGCTCTTTTCCCATCGTCTAGGGTTCCACCACAAAAGCGCGTAGGACAAAATCGCGCTCGACAAAAGCGCGCTGTGACGTCATCACAGCGCGACGAAAAAGATCGAAAAAATGTAAAAATAAAGCTAAAACCTTCCCCTAACCCCCCCAAACCTAACCCTAAACCTAACCCTAACCCTAACTCTTAACCTAACCCTAAACCTAACCCTAAACCTAACCGTTAAAGTAACGAAAAACGTAACGCTAACCCTTATCCTAACCCTAACGCTAACGCTAACGCTCTAAAGCTAACCCTAACCCTTACCCTTACCCTAACCCTAACCCTAACCCTAACCCTTACCTTTATGTGAATCGGCTTGCTTTAATTTAATTTTTATTAATTTTTATTTGAATTTTTCGATCTTTTTCGTCGCGCTGTGATGACGTCAAAGGCGCGATTTTGTCGATCGCGCTTTTGTCGTCCGCGCTTTTGACGGGTCACGGGCATTAGTTACATTATATTTTCATTTGTATTGTTTTTCACCTTGGTAGATTTGCTTCTGCCTTTAATTCTATGTTAGTTGCGCAGATTTGCAGTTTATGGTTGAGCAACCATGTACATTGATTAAATGCATAAAGAAACAAACAAATTATTAAATCCAGAATGTTCAATTCTTACTGCATGCTTGTTTCTGTTCTTGTAGCTTGTCACTGATATTATATTATAAAACATTGCATAGCAAACAGGATTTAGGAATTGAATGTAGGAAGCATGGAGAGTGAGGAGTTATATTTATAAGATAGGCTGCAGTGAAACTAACTATGTTAAATGAGACTACAGTACTTGTATAAATGGGAGACCTGTAGGGTGCAAAGCCTATAATTGCATTTAGTTGAATTAAGTTGCAATTACCCTGCAGCACCTTTTTGGACAGCCATGAAAAGGTTAAAGCTTGATATCCCCTTAATGCTGCCCTTTTTCAAGTGCTTGGAGAACATTAGCATGTATCATTGCACCAAGATTACTTCTGCATTATTCTTCACTAATACAGACATGAATTGTTAATAGTATGTTACTGTCTACTACCATCTTACTAGCAAGACAGTACAAAACATGCTTTCAAATCATGAAATCCTGATGTCACCATTTATGAACTATATATAGGATGTTATGTAACTTTACTAATGTAGGAGATGTGCTGAGGTGTGCCACATTAATTTAGAAAGACAATCTCCAATTTCTAGGATTTTTTTGCCACCTGGGAGAAAGTCAGGCTACATGCACACCTATAGCAAAGCTAAGCTGTGACCTTGTACATTCTCCGTTATTAAACACAACTCACCAGTCGAAGTCTGCTTCTGTGCAGACACATGGCTCAGAGGACATGGCTCCGGCGTACTTGCCTTGCATGCATTTCTTTTCCGACTTACGCTTCTTGTAAGTCCTTTTGGCTCCCATGATGCATGCTTCTCCCTGAATAAAGAAAAGAGATGAAGGCTTTTACCATAGTGATCAGGTGTATTTTTGCAAATTACAAATGTAAACAATTATCATATACTAATGCAAAAAGAAACAGTGGAGACCATTCATATTTTTCTACGGTGAGAACAAAGTCACCACATATTCAGTGGCACAAAGACCACAGTGGTAGGGTAGGCCTATATTGGCAAATAAATGTGTGTGTAGATAATCCTCAACCTAAGACCACAAGTGGGATGAGAACTTTCATTCTTAATCAAGGTGGTTGTTAAGTGAGTTCTGCCCAATTTTACAATCTTTTTTTTTGCCCCAGTGATGCTAATCACTGCAGTTGTTAAGTGAACCACACAGTTGTTAAATGAGTGATGGCTTTCCCCATTGACTTTGCTTATTGGAAGCTGCTGGTGAGATTGCAAATGTTGATCATGTGACCTCAGAATGCTGCAACCCTCATAAATACATGCTGATTTCCAAGCACCCAAATTTTGATTCCTATCACTGTGCAGACACTGCAGTGGTCGTAAGTGCAAGGATCCACTGTAAGTTACTTTTCTCAGAGCAATTATAATTTTGAACGGTTGATAAATGAATGGTTGCAAGTCAAGGGCTACCTACTATATATGTATGGCAATGAGCAAAAAGTATAAGCCTGGATTTATTCTTTTCCCATTCCCACATCAGATGCAAAAAAAAACTTCAACCCACCTACTCCCTGGAATGAGACCCCTTGGAATAAAACACAGCACATATAGTATAGAAGCCAGGTTTTAGTAATTTGACCAAAATTCTATTAAATAAAAAGTAAGTAACTTTTTTTTAAAAGGCAGCCTCAATTTTTCAAGAGATGGCCGGGAGCTTTCTAATGTCAAACAGTCATGAATGAGTCCACCCTGACTTCAAGCTCCAAGCTCAATATGCTATCTAAACTACTTGTCCTCACCTGGTTATAAAGCTCCCAGCCATCTCTTCTAAGATTGAGGCTGCCTTGAAAAGAAAAGCAAAGTGAGTTGATAGGGCCTAGAAATCCTATACTCTTGTAAAGTTATGACACCTAGCTGTGATTAGGCTTTCCAAGTCTGAGAATAGCTTCCCTTTAATATCATTTTGTATTGGTTGGTTGTAGTAGTTAGTAGTAGTAGTAGTTCTGTCCATAACACAGATTTTTAAAAAAATGTTCAGTAGCAGCCTCATTGCAGGGCCTATGAATGTTGCCTGTCTCAGCCAGCTGAACTTGAGAAAACAACCATGTAGATTCCCAAACAAGGAGAATTAAGAACTGGCAACAATCAAATTAACATTGAACTGATTCTTGCCTTTAATGCCATTAACTAGGGTCTAGTGTAACAGTGTGACTAGATTAAATTATTTTGAAGTTGAAGGTTATTTGGTTTGTAAGAATGGCAAATGACATAGAGAAACTGGGACACTGGACACATTTTTTTTGAAAGTGAACTATTCTAAGACTGCACATTTTAAAGAGAGGAAGATATTGTTTTCTGTCCAGAAACTAAACTGAACATGGCAGAGATAGCTTTTTTTTTGCCTGGCCTTGGGACCAGCCCTGTTTCTATTTCTGTACCTCCTTGTCTTTTAAAATAGGTGGGGAGAAATTCACCATTCAGTTCAAAACAATGAAGTGCGAACCATTTTCTTCTCCAATTTGTTTCAAGTTTTACCTTTCACATAAATGCTTACTAGTTGCAGTTAGAATGTATATCAAAGTGTTAAGGGGTGATGGATTCAATGATTTTGAAGCAATAAATTAGGTTGATCTCAACTTTTAATTAATTACTATATTAATTTTAATTCAATTCTAGGTCAGACTTTTTACCTGGCTGTGAAGCTGCCAAGGTCGGTAATCATCATCCACACACCGTCTATCAAAAATGGACTTGTAATCCACTTTTACCAACTGCCACTCAGAACGATGGCTGAAGTGTCCAAAAACGCTAAATAAAAACATTGAATGATTATAATAGTAGGAGACGATTATTTTAACAGATCAGCAAAATGAAATGAATATAATTCTATACATATCCCCTTTTTTGGCCCATAATAAAAAGGGGCTTATCTGGCATATACAGGAAATCATAAACAAGCTTCTAATCTCTCTTTAGTGATATATTCCAGTTATAATAACAGCTTTCAACAATATTTTAAGTTACAGATTTAATTATGAGCATAAGTGGCTAGTATATAGAGAGTGGGATTTATGGGGAGGGAGGGAGGGAGGAAAGAAGGATGGAAGCTTACAAACCAAAATACTCATATTATTTACTTATTTATTCATTTATTTACAATATTTATAAATTGCTGATTTCCACTATTATTGAAGAAGATGGTGTTTATTCTATTGGAACTGGCTGCATGAATTTGAACAAATTAAAACTCCAGTAATCAAATATTAAATATATAGCAATAATCAAAGCAGTGTAACTTTTCTTACACATAAACACCCACCCACACATACCCATGCACAAAGCTATTTATTAACAGGAATTAGTGGATAAACGTTCTGCTACATAGTACTTAATGAAAAATTAAGCATTATGTTATGTACCGTAAATCAACTACAATCTGCTTTGGTGCTTCAACTCACAGATGCAAATTGCTCTACTTCAATATGGTTAAAGTTCAAGACAGGAGAGAATTGCTGAAATTGGCTATTTTATTTTACAGACCGGGCTTATGTGCATGCACTCCTCAATACATGGCAAAGCAGCGAAGTACATCTGACGTGCTCTGCTGATGAGCAGAAAGGCAAGCCCCTTTCCTTCTTTAGATGTTCATATCCAAAGGTGTCCTTTGCTTGAATCTCCACCCAAAAAATCCCCATCATTTTGAGGATTTGCAAAAAGCCACTGAAGAGTGCACTAGAATCATATTGAAGTAATCAGTGTAACACTCCATATTCTATTTATATTCCCAGATTACAAATGATATTTCATCTATTATATTGTTTATATTTAACAATAATAGAATGGATCCTGTTAGTGTTATTTCATGTGAGATACTACCTGTTTAATAATTCCAGAGGAGCTGAGGAACCCAGAGTGGAGTGGAGCCCATTAAATGGCTGGTGTGAATGTGTGTATTTATTTATAAAAATAAATAACATCTACTCACGTCATTATTAAAGTCTCTTCTCCAGGCTCTCCCAAAACCCCATCAACAAACAGCGGGATGGAGGTGAAACTGTACTTGCTCCAAGATCTTCCCTCATCAAAACTTAACCTGGCGATAACAAGACAAAACAAAACAATAAGACACAGAAGAAACAAAAATAATCTCTTTTTATATTATAAATAGTTTTTCATAACAGATTACAGAAAACTGTAATGTTCCTAGCATTACAGTAAAAAAATAATAAAGAAAAGCTATTTTAAGGACACACAATTTCCCGAACAACTATAAATTTCTGTGTTATTTTGTATTAAGTTCACATATAATGGTATAAAGTTCATATAATGTATAAAGTTCACATATATTTTTGTTCAGAAAAAGAAAATGTAGTTAGTCCTCAAATTACAACAGTTTATTTAGTGACAATTCGAAGTTACAACGGCACTGAGAATGTGACTTATGACTGTTTTTCACAGTTATGACCTTTGTAGCATCTCCATGATCAGGTGACCAAAATTCAGATGCTTGGTAACTGGTTTCATATTTATGACCATTGTTATGTCCCAAAGTCATGAGATCATAGTTTGGGACCTACTAATAAGCAAAGTCAATGAGGAAGCCAAATTCAACTGGCTTGTTAACTTATCAACTGTCGGAATTCACTTAACAACTGTGGCAATAAAGGTCGTAAAATGGGGCAAAACTGACTTAACAAATGTCTTACTTAACAACAGAAATTTTGGGCTCATTTGTGGTTGTATGTCAAGGACTATCTGTATTATAATGTTAAAGCCCAGTACATATTGTTGTTTAATGGAAGAAATAATTGATTACAGGTAAATGGAAAAAGCTAAATAAAAGTAATCTAATATTACTCTTATATATTGAATGCATATTAAGCATAATTTCCCTAATTTGGAAAGATTAAGAATAAAGCTATCATTATGAACATTTTAAAAATAGAACATCAAAAAAAGGCATTTAAAATATAGGACACCAAAAGACATAACAATTATCATAAAATGGCACAATCTTAGGAATGATTGGAAGTGGATAAGGCAAGGCTCTGGCTATTGAATTACAGCTCCCGATATCCTTTATGATATGTGGGCTTTGGAGAACTAATGGGCTCTTCTGTATTGAATTTGCACTTTTTTGTTACATTTGTCCTCGGTTACTACTTTAAAAAAAAAAGAATTTGTTTTTACCTCAACATGAATATTTACACCCTGTTCCTTCTGGAGTCTCTTATTGCATTTTCTTTTCTTATTCTTCTATTTCAATAGAGTTTAACCTTCAATGTTATTTACATCTTTTTAAATTGCAGCTAAATTTCCTAAGCTTCAGTTTGAACAAAATGCAATGCAACTTCTTAATACTAATTTAGATTATACTATTGACCTGCAAGTGTTTTGTTTGTCAAAAATTGTATGTACAAAATGCAGATATAGTTTTATTGGGATGAAAAGAGGCAGCATGCTCATTTGTTTAATTGGCATATCCTGGCACTTAGTAAAAAAGGTTGGTCGCAATCCAACTACTAATGGCATATAATACACACTGAAGGACTCTATGATGAATAGAATTAGAAAAGTCACATTAATTACCAGAGATGTCTGATAGGCAGAGATGTATGTTTCATAGCAACCAAAACCCCACCTTGGTCCAGATAAAGGACGCTGTGTTCATCTTCAAAGATCTAGTGAGACACATTAAAAGATACATGAAATCCTTTGTATGTAGAACCAAGGACCGGCAGGTTTCTTTTGTAATAAATAAGTATATAAACATTTAATACTATTAATGTTATAAATTATATTCTTAGGAATAAGAATGATCACGATTTTATTTCATTGTTTAGAAAAAAAGAGGAAGGAAGGAAGGAAGGAAGGAAGAAGCTTGGTTATCTGCAGAATGAAAGTCTTAATCTACATAACTGTATATAACTGAGACTATCAGGTAATATGATGCCTGAATAGGATTAATAATAACAATTTATTCAAAAGAAAGGCTTACAGTTATTGAGCAATGACACTAATCATTATTAATTCTTTTTTTACTAATTATTTAGTTGTGCCTTATCTGTAGCTTTCCAAGCCAAACACAAAAAAGTAATTATAAATGCATACATTTTTCATGTATTGCAGTATATAAACTTTTTTAGATGAAAATTTTAGGTACATAAAAAAATGTTCGAAATTCCAACATTGTATACTTTGCTAACTGTAGCTCTAATAAGTATTTGTTTGACTAGAAATGTGGGATATCAATTAAATGAATACATTCTGCAGATTTAACAACCACAAAAATAGAATGGGAAGACAGTCCATTCCTTTTGGAAAACAAATCAGTTCCTCTGAGAAGTGATGATTCAGAGAATAGATGAACTAGACCCTCAAATGTCCAAGTCTTGCCCAAGAATTGAAGGGTTTCATCACATTCCTAGAAAGCAAATCTTGCTCTACATTTGGAAGCATAAAACCCATCTATTTCTGATTAATTTAGAGCAACCTACTCAGAGTGACAAATGCCTTGTTTACTTTTAGATTAGATGACTGCAATCTGTGTAACTTTGAGTGTGCTTGCAAACCTCAATTAGTGAACAACACATCATCACAAATACTTTTCTCCAGACTAATCTAAAATTGAAGTGTGCTATCTATCATTTTTGGGGAACCAGTTCTTGCTGGTTTGTTTTAAAGCCCTGAAAACTTAAGAAACATTGTGTCTCCTCTTCTTGCAGAATAGTCAGTTTGAGGACATGTTTTCTATTCCATCACCAAAAGAAGTTTGGTAGGAATGTTGGATGCTCCTAAAATAAATCTTGTTAGATATCAATCCAATTTTGTGCAAGACCATATTTTTTTAGATATACTACATACTTTTAATTGGTACCACATTTGCATTTATATTTAGAGACCTATAGCAGGATTCCCAATGTTTTATGTCTAAGAGGTTCAATATGTATTAACAGAGCACTTACACTTTGCTTTGTTAATTCTCTTAAGTATGTACTTGATTTCAGTTTATGAGGTGGTAATTGCATATTAATTAAATGCCAAGTATTTGCTAAAATGTATTCAGTGATATACAAGAGTCATGCATATTGTTGTCCATATTATTATTTGATTGCTAGAGCTCTTTAAATGCTTATACTTAGTTAATGGATATGGAGTTAATTTGAGAAGTAGGAAAGCAAGGGGAAAACAAAATATTTTATTTAGTAATTCTCATTCTTACTTTTGTGTAAGCGATTGTAGTTATACCCATGTCAGTGGATGTAAATATAGGCCATTCTGACAGTTAATCTACCTAAAACACATCTAAACCTTTAAGACTTGAGCCAAAGTAATGTTCTTATGTATTGGTTTAATTGTTGTTTATTTCTTGTTAAAATAAAAGGTTCACTAAAGATGAGAAGGCATTCCTGGCAGTTAGAATTGTTTATGTCTAGTTGTATTTTGCTACTTATGGAGGATTAAATTCAACAGCTTTTCATATAACATGGCTTTTCAAAAACTTATCCCCAGTTTGCAGAGCATGTATATGGAATTTTAGATTTTGAGACAATAATTAAAGTTATAAAAATCAACAGACATTTACTCCATTTAACTATATTTAACAATATTTAATGAGCCACCCGTTGAAATAAAGCATGCTGATGGGGAATTCTAACTGAATGAATATCTCCATTGTCTTTCTAGCATCCATCAGCTTTCTTTCTCTTAATCACAGAGATGTTTTCCATTGGACTGCCTTTATCTCTGCTTCTCTCATACATCTAACCTCCCAGCAATTACTGTCCCAGAATAGAGACGTGAACAACGTTTCTTCAATTCCCCTTTCTCATTCCACATACATTTACTAGAAAGCCGCCTTCATCTCTTTGTTCATCAGATCAAAGATATGAAGTTCTCTCTATCTGGGATCACCTACATAACTCCTTCAGATTTACTTTCTATAATTATTTATCCTTTCAGCCTCAAGACCCAGGCTCAAGATTCCTGAGGCTGTAGGACTCTCCTTGGAGGTTTTCCTGGGTAAGGCGCTAGTTTTACTCCTCCCCGCATTGTAAGCTATATTACACATTTGTTTTCTGTAGCCAATGGAAAGGGGTTTAGTTACATATCCACCCATCCCCACTCTCCAACCCCATTTTTCTGTCACCAGACATTTTTTAGCAGCAAGATAATCTCCTCCTTGTTCCTTGAGATTTTGAGTTTTGGGTGCCTGGGTGAAATATGGGAAGGAGAAAGCACATATCTGAGTGAATCAGGCTCATTCATTCATTACAACATCTTTTTTCAAAGGTTTTGTAACCAGGGAATTAAGTTAGCATAACTTTATAAATGAGAATGCACAATAGCATGTAAATGATGAACCACATTTTTCTTGCCATAAAATAATGAGAGTAGGATTAAACAAAAGGGAAAAGAAAGACAATGAATTAAAATAACTACTGAGGTGCCATAGTACTGCTAAAGAATATCATACAGGATGAAAATATGTGAGTCTTCCATTAATGTATAATATCTATAATGGTAACATTTATAATTATACAAAAAAGGGACAGATGCCCTAAACTGAGATTCTAGTTTGGTCTTCTTACATACAGGAAGAGTGATCATTTAAAATCTTACTTGTCAGACCTTTTTGTACAGATTCCCCTTGGAAGTAAAAAGTAATTAAGATAGGCTGCCAGTAGTCAGACCGAATCCTAGGTTCTTCCTTCAGCCTATCTCTTAAAGCATAAAAAGGAAGATGCTTTGAAAATAATAGAGAAATTAATAAATTTTGTGCTAGCTCAAGGGGTAACTATGAAGGGATGCTCTCTCTTTTTAAGCGAATAATGTAAGCAAAACATTAATTATATAAACAGATCTATCAAAAAAAGGAAATACATGAAAACAATGGAAGGAAATCTTGAAGCACACAAAATTCCAACTAAATAAAATCATCATAGGTATATTAGTTGTTTACTAACTTTTGGCCCAAAACCAACACATGCTCAAAGTTCACTGCAGAGAGAATGGTTGGGGGAAAAATTATCTGCTCCCAGGCTACATTATCCTCAGTTTTATGAGGACTGGAATGTGGAGGATAACAGAAAATTAGCCTCTTTATGGAGATTAACAGTTGCTTTGCCCAATCAAGCAAAATGCTCCAATAAACTGCTCCTGGAAGGTATTTCACACCACTCTCCCCCGCAGTTGACCACTTAATGTTTTCATTGCTACTCACTTGTCTCCAAGTGTTTCCAGCATCAGATGAAACAAACATGCTGATATCATTTTCTGACAGCTCTGATCCAATGTTACCTGTAAAGAAAAGTACCCCAACCTGTAAAACTTAAATGTAAAACAAAACTGAAATCTTTGTGCTATTAGTAATATATATTGTGTCGAACAGTGATGACTTAAGGATGCAATTTATTATAAAACAGAAATGTACATATGTATGTATGTTTGTGTGTGTGTGTGTGTATAAAATTTCATATATATTACTTAGTTAAGCACATTGCAATTCTTGCACCAATCTTACAAAATGAGGATAGGTTCATGGCAAGACTCAATTTCATAGCCAATAGCCAGCAGCCAGCAAGAAAGGGTATCAAAAAACAAATATTTCCCACCTCTTTTGTTATGTTTTGTTAAATCAATTTTGTTATCTTCCTTGTTTTGCTGACAGAAGATGTGGCACATTGATTTGACTCAGGCCAAACTTCTTCATGGGAAAAGAAATGAGATTTGAAATAGATCTTTTTGGTTGCAACTATTACTTTGTGTCACCTTTGAACCACAAGTTGAAAATTAGAACTTTTATGTTCCACTTAAATAGCAATAAGAAATTGTAACTTTTGTTATATAGCACTGGAAGATTTCTTACCAGAGGCCACAATGATTCCTGGAGCTGTATCACGACTGGCAATATTACCAGAAGTGTAAGGATTCTCTGAAACCTTCAGGTGGAGATGAAGGGAGCAATATGGCTTGGAAGAAAACAAACAAGAAGATGCTAATCAGTACTGGAGAGAGCATAGCATAGCATAGCATAGCATAGCATTGCATAGCATAGCATAGCATAAACCTTGGGAAAGAATCCACAATCCATAACATTCAAAAGCATGAGCATCAGATGTTAGTTACAATATAGGACCACTTTCCCTTCCTCTTCACATATGTCTATGGCCTTTGTTAGTCTATTTGGTTCCAACTTCTGAAATGTACTATAATGTGATAACAGATGGATCAAAAGTAACATTTTTGTTAAAACAGATTTCTTCAACTTAGCTTTAGTTAAAATCGGGAAATCACAATTCTTTATCTTATTACTGCTTTAAGGATTTATCTACTGTGTGCATGAGAAGGAATTTGAAAAGAAGCATACTTGTGCCAACTAGTTGTTGGCAGAAAAATATTGCTTAGTTTATCAGAATACCTTTCCTTCCCATTAATTTTATCTTCACACAAACCACATATGACACTTGAAATGAGGTTTGAAGAAAATGCAAAGTTTTTGATGGGATTTTTTTTTTTAAAAAAAGACAGAAGTAGGTGAAGAAGGCTAAATAAGGAGCCTCCAGCAGAGAGAATGGAATTGAACATGAAAGTGAAGAGATGATTTACGATGAAACTGAAGTGATGGAATGCTAGCAGGAGTTTTTAGATATCTGTACTTGGATGACAGTAATATATCAAGACCAGAATTCAAATGAATGTTCTAAGTGTTAATGTTCAAGAAAATGAATGATGAAAAGGAAGTCACAAAAGCTGTGAAAATGTTAAAAATGGCAAGGCTGCTGTAAGTATAGAAACGTTACAGCATGGATATGCTGCAAATACAGACATATTACAATATGTGGTTTCTTTGTAGAGTGGTTATGTGGCTTGTTTAATGAGATAAAGACAGCATCTATGCCTAATGCTTGGAGTACGAATGTATTTTTCTCCTCTATAGGTATGTGAGGTAGTTTATAGCAAAATGTGGAAAGTGCAGTGTAGTTTTATGTCAAGCAGAGGATGTACAGACCAGATCTTTCTTCTTTAGAAGGGTATTAAGGAGTGTATGACTGTGCGAGATAAAGCTTATTGTGCATTGCTTATGATAAGTAAAGTGGCTTGAATTAGAAAATGTTTTCTATGAGCATGGAATTGAAAGTTCCTGAATGCAATTGGAATGGTATAAGATGAAAGTAAAGCCCACATTAAAATGGAATGCATAGTAAATAATTCAATTTAGAGCTAGGATTATGGTAAATCCCACTGATTGTCAAATGAATAAGGATTATTTGGGTGTCATTACACATAATTGATCAGGAAATGAATGTGCATGAAGATTTCTATGGAGGTGATACCATGTTATTGGCTGAAAAGCTGATCATTTTCAATGCATGTCAGACTACATAATGAAGTGATGAATACGGACCTAAAAATTAATAAATAAAAAAAACAAGAGATAGCTGTGTTTCAGCTTAAAAGAATAAACTGAACTTTATATCTGAATGGTGGAAAATTAGAGGAAATAGATTAATGTCATCTATTTTCAAAGCATGTTTACTAAAGATAGTGAAATTGAGAAATGTTAATGTGCAATTGATAATACAAAGATATTACCATAGATAATATATTGTCTGTTTCAAGGAATGAAAGAAACAAAGAGCAATGGAAACAGAGTAAATAATAAGTGAAATAAAACAAGGAGACACAGGTGAATATGCTGAATGAATGTAAGCTGAATAAAAAAGTGAATGACCAATATTAGCACATTAAATAGTTGAGTTATATGGAGAGATTTCAGGAGGACTGAATAGCAAAAGAAATATATGAAGATCAATTGGTTAAGAGGAAGAGGAAAAGTGAGAAAATGTAGTTGTAGGAATGAGCGCTTCCAAAACAAAAATTATAATAATAGATAATGTATAAGCTCAGTGGAAATAAAGTTAGATTGCAAAGGTAGAACAATGGGGAGTTTCAATATTATTTCTGTAAATTAGTTTTGGCTAATTTCTTATATTTTCTTATGTCATGGATTTTATTAGCTTACTATTTCTCATTACACTTCTGCAGCTTTCATAATATTGCTTTCCCCAAGATAAATATTATAATAGGTATGCATATATGAATGTAGATTGAAAGCCAGTGTGCTTTATGGCTGAGATTTGGGACTCGGACCTTAACTTTCCAATTTATTCAAACAACATAATTTCATTTTCTCAAAAGTTGTTTTGGTTTTATTAAGTGATGGCAATAAGTCAAAATTTATAGTCCATTCCACTGAAAAGCATTGAAATAAGTTCAAGAGAAGAGAAAAACTGGTGTTATGTATAATTACTGACTCTACAGCAGTAGAGATCAACTTGACTTTGCATTTGATAACTGCAGCTAGATTGTTGGTGGTGCAATATTGGAAGAAATAAGATTTGTTTACTAGTTAGGAATGGATATTGAAGATCACAAACTTAGCAGAGACGGCTAAAATAGCTGCATATCTCAAGGATAACTCAAATGAGAGATATAAACCAGACTGGGAAAAATGGACTGACTATATTCAAAATAAATATGGGTCTAGGAAATTTCAGATAGTTTATGACTAAGATCAGAAACAATACAAATTATTTATAGTAAGCCTAGCAAGGAGGAGGTAATATGAATTCAAATATGTTATTAACTTTCTACGTTTTCTCTTAAGTATATCTAAAACTATTTTTGTTAAAGATTTATACCTTGTATTGGTTCTGGGAAGTCAGGGTGGGGGAAGGTTTGGGGGGAGGGGGGGAGGGAGTGGAGTTTACTAAGCTGGAGGAGGAATGTTGGATGATTGTACATGTATACTGTTATTTTTTTCTTTTTTAAGTATATTGAAATGGAATTATAAATACCATCAACACAAAAGGGATTTTGCTCAGATGCCGAAACACATTAAGTGAATGAGAGGAAGAGTGGGAAGTAGAGGAGAGAAGAAAGATAGGAAGAGAGGGATAGGAGGGAGGGTGAAGGGGGAAGATGAGGTGCATAAGGAGGTGTGGTAAAGGGAGAGAAGAGAAGGAGAAAGGAAGGGGAAGTAGAGTAGAAAATGATGGAGGGAAGTCAGGATATAGAAGAGTTGGAAGTAGAGGAGAGCAGAAGATAGGAAGAGAGGGATAGGAGAGAGGGTGAAGGGGGAAGATGAGGTGTATAAAGAGGAGTGGTAAGGGGAGAGAGTAGAAAGAGAAAGGAAGAGGAAATAGAGTAGTATGGAAGCGGAAATACACCAACGAAAGGAAGAGTGGGAAGCAGAAGGGAGAAGAAAAGTGGGAAGGGAAGGATAGGAGAGAGGGTAAGCGGGGAAGATGAGGAGGTTGAGGATAAGGAGGAGTGGAATGTAGAGAGAGAAGAAGGAGAAAGGAAGGGGAAATAGAGTAGGAAAGGAAGAGGGAGGGAAGATAGGAAATAAGAGAGAGGTAGAAGAAAGAGGTGTAGGGAGAGTAGAAGAGCTAATAATGGGTGTTAATCTTTTTGGGGCATTGAGGACAAGAGGAACTGATGTAATTACTATTTAATACTATATGATATTGGCTATGTATAGTATACATGTGATTGTATGTTATGAAATTGAAATAAAAATATGTTAAAAAAAAAAAAAAGGAAAGGCCATTAATTAGACCAAGGGTAATTATTCAATTCCAGAACTGGAATTAAATTAAATAAATACACTTTAATATTCATAGAAATCATTCCTTGACCATAGCTACTTTTTCTGGAATCATATTTTGTTACTTCTGCCAAAATTAGGCAACATTGAATGTGTTTATATTATTACATTAAGTATATACATCAGATACATACATGCTTATTCTTTATATGACGTAAATATTAAGCCTGATTTATAGCATTTCATTGAAACTCCTCAAGTTAAAGCATTAGCTACCCAATCCAAGGGTAACTCCTGGGAATTACATAATTGTCCAAGTTCTCTAACATTTACAGTATTTATCAGAAAAAACGTTTTCCCCATTATTTTATTCATTTTTATTTTTATAAATTGACCACAAGGCAGTGGTGGGTTACAGCTGGTACGCCTCGGTACATCTGTATTGGTGCCTGCTAGCAGCACCAGGTACCGTTCCGTTATGGTGCTCCAGAGGGCCCACCTACCCGCCCGCCCTCTTTACCTGTATTTGACCCAGCTGGGCCATTTGTGCATGCGCATGGAGTGTACAGTGCCTGTGCAATGCTCCGAGCATCTGGAGCGTTGCGGGTGGTGGGTGCGCATGTGCACACAGCGTGCATGCACGTAGTGGACACCCTGCCCCATCACAGCGTACCAGTTGCGATTGGATCTGGAACCCACCACTGCCACAAGGGTAGTGTATTAATTCTCTTTCTCTCTTTTACACATACGTATTCTATGGATTTAAAAGAGGTGGACTACAACAATAAAAAGAAAACAAAGACAGGTCCATTTTCCAGTAAGTATTTTTTATGGCTCACAAGATTCAGAAAAATCTTTCTATAGAAGAGGGAATGGTCTTGGAATTTGAGAGCCAGCCAGGAAAAGGGAGGAAGTTGAGAATAACTTTTCCAAGGTTGACATATCTCTTCCAAGTTCATCCTCACTAATATACTATCTCACATTAAACCATTTGTTCAGGACCTGTATTGTTGTGACCTCTTTAAAGGAAAGGGTCAAGGTATATCTGTCACTCTTTCCAAGGGAAAACTTGCCTGAACACATTACCTATGAGAAGTGCTGTGATCAGGTCCATTTACCATTCATTTGACAGGAGAGAGTTAAGAAACTGATAACAAAATAATGTTAATAAGAGCCAAGGTGGCGCAGTGGTTAAATGCAGCACTGCAGGCTACTGCTAGATCAGCAGTTCAGCGGTTCAAATCTCACAGGCTCAGGGTTGACTCAGCCTTCCATCCTTCCAAGGTGGGTAAAATGAGGACCCAGATTGTTGGGGGCAATATGCTGACTCTCTGTAAACCGCTTAGAGAGGCCTGAAAGGCCTATGAAGCGGTATATAAGTCTACTGCTATTGCTATTGCTATTGTTTATTTGTATGTCTTTGAGAGAATAAAATGTATCTTCATTAGAGTGTATCTGAGTGAATAGTTTGTGGTGGAAATTAAAAGATGGACTTCCCATTTTTTAATTCCTTTTTAGAAGGGATCCTACCCATGATATTGAAAGAAATTCAAATAGTGTGATTGGCAGTCAATATTTTTGTTATGATATATGAATATAAAAATAATACGTTAGGCAAGTAAATTACTTTTCCTTAAACACACTTTTCAAGTTAAAAATAAACTGCCAGCTTTACGTTTCTGTTAATTTGTGCATTAAAAAGGTAATAAACCACTGGGCATCAAGGATACTTAGAAGAAAGCAACATCCTAACAGAAATGTTCTTACACCCCTTGTTTAACTCAAGAATGTTATTGTATTCACCACTATTACTTTACTAACTGTGAATTAACATGCATATGCCATAACAATTTCTAGGACCTGCTATATTGATTAAATTTATATTGTAATTTGCATAATACCATAAATCACCTCTTCCATCCTTTTATCTTATTGCTCTGATACAAAAATAAAACAAATTCTGTTTTGATATAATTGCACTGTCTAAATAAAATAGCAACTATTTTAAAAAAGAAACAAATCATAATCCAGAAAACAAACTCTATACAAGTAGTCCTTGACTTATGACCATAATTGAGTCCAAAATTTCTGATGCTAAATGAAACATTTGTTAAGTGACTTTTGCTCATTTTATGACCTTTCTTGTCATAGCTGTTAAGTGAATCCTGCAGTTATTAAGAAGTTAGTACTATGATTGTGAATTGACTTCCCCATTGTTAAGTGAATCTGGTTTTCCCATTGACTTTTTAAGGCCACAAAAGATGATCACGTGACTCTGGGAAACTGCAACTGTCATAAATATGAGACAGTTGCCAAGCATCCTAATTCTGATCACATGATCATGGAGATATTGCAATGGTAGTAAGTGGGAAAACATTGATAAGTCACATTTTTCAGTTTCATTGTAATTTTAAATGGTCATTAAATGAACTGTTGTAAGTCAGGACTACCTGTATAACAATAAAAGACCCTTAAAAACCCCTAGCACAATTCTGCCCTAAAGACTGAGAAAGCAGCTAAAATTTTAATTACTTTCTGAATGTCACTGAGGTGGTATCCAAATGGATTCCTGCAGGGATGCTGTTCCAGAGAGCAGGAATTGTAACAGAGAAAGCATATTTCCTGGATTCCAACAAATAATGCTATTTTATGAAGGGGACAATTTATACTGATAATGCTATCTGCACTTAGTTCCATGGTTAACCACAAAAAATTAATATAAGCAAGTCCATTTGCTTAGACAAACAGCTCATTTCTTGCACCCTTCTTGACCTGACTCCTAATGGCTAGTGTGTCTTGTTCAAAAGATTCAGTTGGACAAAGTGTTCAAGAATAGATATTTCTTTTTCAGTTAAAATAAAAATAACTCCATTTCCTTCTATAATATGTATAATAAGAAAGGTTTTTTTTCCTTTCCACATGCTTAAATTGTCACTTACTATGGGAGGAGGCAGTGATCTGGTTCAAGAATATACATGTCATGAAAAGAAAAATAAGTTCATTTTCATCTCACAAATTTTAAAAAAATGCCTTAAAAAAAATCTATGAAAACATTGTGGGGAAAGAGGCTATGTTACTGTATAATAAGAAGAGGGTATTCCCCTCCCTCATGCCCATAAACTTTCACTTACTAGCAGGCAACGAACTGGGTTCCCTCTCAGATCTGTGTCCGGGGCCTGCAGCAAATGCCAGTCTCTGCCTTTGTTGTAGGTGATGAAAGTTTTTACTTGGTTGTCAATCTTCTTGTTAGCCAAGAACATACCCTTTATCCCTGCTACCTAGGAGAAATTGACATGGCTGAAAAACAAGATAAATTTGACACAAATTGTGTGTGCATTTGGTACCTGTCAAATCTAGCTTTAGAAATAGCATACAGAATGAATATGTAGCAGGCTCGGAGGTGAAAATTGCATCAAAAGATTTCTTACTTACCAGAGGTTGGGGGAAAAAAAATAAGATGGAAACTACTGTGTTTTCAGACAGGTTAGAAGAAGATGTTGCAGGGTTGAATATAAAAAACAAAATGTAGATTTTGATGAGGTGACTGGGACAAAAGCAGTCACAATCATCTGAGTTTTATTTAAGCTTGTAGATGGTAAAAAAAAGCTGTGTGTTTCATTGAATATAAATTCTACACCTTCATATAAATCATGTTCACCTGTGTTTGGGTAGACAGGGTTATCTGTGTGTGTATCTTTCTGTTTGTTTGTGTGTGTGTGTATTTCTATGTGTGCATTTAGGAACTCTTTGGGAGAAGGGAAATCATCAGCTCCTTTGAAGGAGACAATATTGTGCACTTTCCAGAGAAGCCATTTCTTGATCTGGTTTTATTATACAACACTAATTCTGATCTTATTTAAAAGCTTGGAAGGTATAATTACATATCTCATCTGTTTGTTTTTCATTTGTGGCTTAGGCCACAATGGGCAATGGGTGGAAGCCAGATTGTTATTTTGATGGATCACCTTTTTCAGACCCATGAGGTAGAGAGATCAGCTATCTTGATCCTATTAGACCTCTCAGAGGTATTTGATACTATCAGTGGCATTGTTCTGGGCCACTTGGAGGGTTGCAGGTAGAGATGGCACTATTTTCTAATGACTTCACTCCATTATGGAAGGATGGATATGGATTATGAATTGGGGTTGCTGTACAAGGAGTCAATCCTAGTGGAAACACTGGCTTCATATCTGCTGTTATTTAGCTCCAAATACAATTCAAAGTACAAATTAAAACTAAACAATTTTATATGGTTGTCCAGTTTGACTAATTGTAGCTGTTTATGGAATAGGGAGCCCTGAAGACTAAAAGTCATAACTCATCATCTTGAGATTGGATTACTGCAATTCTTCTGTTTCTTTTGAAGATGAATTGGAAACTGAAGTTGATACAATTTATTTGCTTGAACTTGATAGTTCTTACATATGCTTTCAGTCATATATTATTAATTCTGGAGATGCTACATGATTCCAAATACAATTCAAAGTGAAAATTCAATCTAAACACTTTTATATGGTTCCTGGTTATTTTTATGATCACCTCCTTTTGGCTAATTTGCCTGAATTATGTCCCACATCAATTGTATGTCCCAACACTTACTCCAAAAGGCAAGGGAAAAAGGTCTTTACTGTGGCTACCCTATTCCTAAAGAATTGTCTCTCTCCTTGAGTCAAGGCTGCCCTAATTTGTTATTTTTCAAAAGGCAGTGAAGACAACTGAAAAAGAAAATGTTGTTTCAACATTTAAACTGCTCGCTTGCTCAATTTGTAAATTTTAAGGTAAGAAAGCTTTATAGTTTGCTTTTTACTCATTTTGATGCTAATTTACTTTTAACCAGTTTTTACAGACTTGTTTTTAAGGTTTGATGGTGCATATTGTTTGTTTTATTATGTAAATTTATTGTGTAAATTTATTTATGTAACATAATTTTCACCAAATTGAAAGACCCGGTAGAGGAAAAACCCCAGTAGAATCTTTCTGCATTTATTGTTTTGCTTAATAGATTCTACTAACTCTTTCTTCATAAATTTGTCTGATTCTTCCTTAAAACAAGTGTATATAAGGAAACATAGCCAGGGCCACTCTTTCCTCTTATTATATCTTATTTTATCATGAATTGTCAAACTATCATCAAGTCTTATATAGTAATTCTAATTAATGTAATGAAACAGAAGCAAATGACACATTTTTTTCCCTTCAGAAATGATACCGAACGATTGATTATAATCTTTTACAATCTGATATTTTCCTCTTATGTTGGATTGATATTTCCATAATTCCAAAGGAAGCCCAGAAGGTACAGGTTAAAGGAAATAGTCCACAAAATGTTGATATAATTCATTTATTTGAGAATAAAAGTAGAACGGATAAGGGAGAAGATATGAAAAATAACTTTCATTCATCAAAAAAGCTGGACTTTGTCTATGTGCTAAAAATCAATATTCCAATATCTCTAGTTTCTCTTAAGATCAAATAAATCTTTTGGGTTTTTTGCCCAATTTTTACAGCAGCATGAGATTCTGCCTTTGGATAAATTGCTGTTTCTGCAAGAGAGTAAGTGGGGTGGAGAGACTCCTTCTGTCTTTCAGCAGGCAATTTTTGGTTATGACATCCTATACTGCTTCCTTGGCATGGTCAACAACCTCAAAGATATTTTTTCTTCATAGCCATTGTTGTTTTACTATTATTCAACAGCTGGGTATTGTAGTTCTAGAAAATATTACCAGTGTTTAAAGTTATATTGTTGAAGTCTAGCTTTAGGAAGGTGAAAGGAAATAGAAAATGTGAACATCTAGGAAAGACAGAGAAGTACAAAGGTTTCTGCTTGATCTAAATTTTTGATAGGATACCAAGCAGTTTTAATTAGCATTTGGCACCATTATTGTTTTTTTGGGTTGCAGATAAGTGATAAAAGCATACACATACTTTTCCATGTTAAATGGATTGAAATTTATAAATTTAAATTTGCATCTTTATTTCAGATAATAGTTGCATATAAAGAAATTCACATTTGCTGAAATATAATATGCATGTTTACTGTATGCTTCTCCTATAAAATTCCTTGATTTTATATCTGCATGTACATAGTAAACAAAAAATAATAATTCTGTGGGTATAAAGAAAAGAGGAATGCAGTAATATCTACAGTAAATAAGCAATGCAAGGAATCAAGAATTTGAGTTGCAGAAAAAAATGGTGTATATATACATATGCATATATACAAACATACACACACGAATGAAAATTATAGAAATCAAGAGAATATTTTTTCACAAAAATTGACCTAGTAAAAGACTAAGAAGGCAGGGAACAAAGAAGGTCATAAATATGTGGTAAAACTACAAAAAAAAACCTGAATCACTGATCCACACAAAGGATAATGATCAATGTAGAACAGTAACTTTTAGCAAATAAAGTTAAATGTGCCTCAGAAAGTATTATCAATAACAATGCTCATTCAGTAGACAAAATACAAGCAGAACTGCTTAAAATCTTGCAAGTTGATGATCTTAAAATACTGTTTGCAGTTTGTAGGCAAATATGGAAAACACAGCAGTAGCTGCAGGACTGAAAAAGGTCAATCTATATTCCAATCTAAAAAAAATTGTCGCGGTAAAGAATAATCCAACCACCAAATAATTGCACGTAATTATCATCCTTGTAAAATAATGCTCAAAATGTTGCAACCCAGACTTCAGCAGCATATGGAATAAAAACTATCAAAGGTGCAACCTGGTTTCAGAAGCGGGTCCAGGATTACATTTCAACCACCTTATGGATAATGGAAAAGCCAAGAGAGTTTTTGCCTTAAGGCAAATATTAAGTTTTCTGACTGCATGAACAAATTGTGAACAGCCTTCAAAAATTTTGGTGTGCTGAACATCTGAATTGCAAATTGAAGAAACCCTATGTTGATCAAGAAGTAACAGTTAGAATGGAATATAGGACAGCTAAGTGTCTCAAAGAGGAAATAGGAATGCAGTAAGAATTAAATACTGTCACATGTTCTATTTAAGTTTATACAGAACTTATCATAAAAATGTTGAAGTAAAAATATGATTTGTAAAAAATACAATAATCTGAGATAGTCTGATGATACCCTTAGGTAGGGAAGATTTAAGTAATCTTGTGTTGAAGCTAAAAGACAAAAGTATAAAACTATAAATAGGTGAAGAAACAGTAAAAGTAATAACAAACATTCTTTCCTTGGTTACAAAATCTATAGAGATAGTGACTGAACATGAATTAAGGAAACTTGGGCAAAAAAACTGTGACAAATCTAAGCAAAATAATACCATTTCCAAGAAAGATGCAGATTATTAATTGAAGGGCGTTCTTGTTCATCAAATGGCTGTAAAATTTGCATCATTTAAAAAATTGAATAAAGAAAATTAGTGCCTCTAATTGTCATGCTGGATAAAATTATTCTGAGTACCTTGATTAGTAGGAGGAACATGTCATTCAGTAACAGATTTAAAAAAGCAGGTCAGGAAAGTACTGATAGTGAAGTATTTTGTATACATAAAGATGAAGCAATATTAAGACTTTGGAGAAAGTCTTGCGTCTTTGCAAAAAATGATGGTAATAAAAAAAAAGAGAGATCAACAGGACCTCTGAAGCCTAGGTACCATTATTGATATCATGAGCATGAAAAGAACTCATTTACCAAAAGACAGTTCTGGAGTATGATTGTCCATCACATCACAAAGAGTTGGAAGTGACTAAATGATTGAGCAATAATAATGATTAAACATTATGAGTGAAGAACAGATTCATGAGTATTTTGAATATAGCCCATACATATTTTGGTGCAAAAATATGCACCGGCTCCTCTGAGTGCAGCCCATTCCCCTTCCCAAGAAGACCGTTTTCTTTTTAAAAATACCTCTGCAGATGATTTTGAAAATCTGCAAGGTTGCTTTGGGAGGGGTAAGACAGGCAGCATTCTCCCCACCCCATCCTGGTTGCCTGCAGCCTCGGAGCCTTCCGCAACTTGCACAGTAAAGGCAATTAAGAACTTCTCTTGATCGTGAGATTTTCTTTACTGTGCAAAGGCTTACTTTAAGGCTGCAGGCTCCGAGGCTGCAGGCACCCAGGGAGGGGGGCAGGGGGAAATGTTGCCCATCTGTCCCCTTCCAAAGCAACCTTGCAGGTTTTCAAGATCATCCAGAGGCATTTTTTTTAAAGAAAATCCTGAAAAGCCACAAGATTTGGAGAGATGGGCAGCTGGTCTTTTTTTTGGGGGGGGGGAATCCCTAGAACCAGGAACGCAACCCGCCGGCTCCTCTGAGTGCAGCCATTCCCCCTCCCAAGAACACCATTTTCTTTTTAAAAACGCCTCTGCAGACGATCTTGAAAACCTGTGAGGTTGCTTTGGGAGGGGGAAGACAGGCAGCATTCCCCCCACCCCATCCTGGTTGCCTGCAGCCTCGGAGCCTTCTGCAACTTGCACAGTAAAGGCAATTAAGAACTTCTCTCGCTCGTGAGATTTTCTTTACCGTGCAAAGGCTTGCTTTAAGGCTGCAGGCTCTGAGGCTGCAGGCACCCAGGGAGGGGGGCAGGGGAAAATGCTGCCCATCTGTCCCCTTCCAAAGCAACCTTGCAGGTTTTCAAGATCATCCGGAGAGGCATTTTTTAAAAAGAAAAACCTTGCAGGCACCCAGCAACAGGGGCCAGGAGTGGTATCGGCGTTCCCAGAGGTTAATTACTTCCGGGTTCACTGACCATCCAGTTCGCGCAAACCAGGGCGATCCGGGAGGAACCCACCCCTGCAGTATACCCAGCAGTGGTGGGTTTCAAATTTTTTTACAACCTCTTCTGTAGGTGTGGCCTGCTTTGTGGGAGTGGCTTGCCGGCCATGTGACTGGGTGAGAGTGGCTTGCCAGCCCTGTGACCGAGTGGGAGTGGTTTGGCAGTCATGCAACTGGGTGGGTGTGGCCAAATTGTAAAATGTGGTGAAACTCACTTAACAACACTCTTGCTTAGCAACCAAAATGTTGGCTCAGACCCTTGCACCCCTAAACCTTTAGAAAAAAAAAACCCAGGGTTGTTCAAACTTGACAGCTTTAAGACTTGTGGACTTCAACTCCCAGAATTCCTCCTCCAGTCATGTTGGCTTAGAAACTCTGGCATTGAAGTGTGCAAGTCTTAAAGCTGTCAAGTTACAAGACCCTTGCACACCTAACCCTTTAGAAAAAAAACCCCATGGGTGTTCAAACTTGACAGCTTTAAGACTTTAAGGTTTAGATAGGACTCTTAGAAGTGGGTGGGGTGATTGGTGAGCCAGCCAATCAGTGAGCGGTGGGTGGGGCAAGAGTGGTGTGGACGGGGGGGGGATGCTGGAACCGGTTCTAAATGGCACCGTAGTTTTGTGGAACCTCTTCTATAGAAGAGGTTAGAACTGGCAGGAATCCACCCCTGATACCCAGCCACATCTGTAACAAACATCCTCACACACTTGTCTGGTATGTTTCAAAATGATTAAAAAGCAGCATCCCTACCCATGTGTGCCTCACTTGTGAAAATGACAGAATAAATTTAATGGAATGGCTCATTATAAATCACAATATTCATTCAAATATTCAACAGATAGTCAAGAAGAACAAAATGTAAAGAATTAAATAAATAAACCACCCATGTAGTCTTTTATAACTCTTACACATATATTTATTTCCTATCTCTTCCTACTTTATCAACTGATTATTTTTCTCCTGTTCTTTGTCTTCATTTATTCTTAAATGCTCATCATTCATAGCAATCCTAGCAATTGGCCAGAGCAATCAGAGTGAAGGAAATGGTTTCTGCCAAGTTCAATGTCAGCCAATATTCCTTCTATCTAGGCAATCAACAGATGCAACATGACTAGTCCGATCACATCAATTTCAATCCAGACTGCTATGAATGTCAGCTTAATAAAACAGAGGCTTTTTTCGATCTTTTCTTCTCCCTCCCTCTCCCTCTGAGCTATAGGACATCTTTACATAATGCAGCGGAACCACTCCTTAATCTGATGGTAATAGAAGACAACAGGTTTTCAACAACTTGCCAAAGTGCATGGGGGATTAATATATTGTTGTGAAAGAAATTTTCCTCACTGTAATCAAGAAATACCCTGCTTATTCACCCATACTTGTCTGCTTTTAAACACTGACCTTTAAGGCTTTCTGCAGGTTTACCAAGTGCTTACTATTTATAGATGCTCAAAATAGGATGTCAAGACAATCAGTCAACCAAAATTTCTTTAATGTTCACCAAAGTATGGAAGAGAGATAGTGACCTTATCTTCTCAAATACTAGGTTGGTGGGGAAAATACAGTGATAGTCTTTATTGTGTATGTAGGTGAATTCAAGTACGGCTTTTCTTTGAAAAAATTCTGGGTGAGAATAGTTCAGTGTCTGAACTATGAAACATGGTCCCTTGCTCAGTTAGATCCATGCCAGTATCTCATGCAGATGTGAGAAGAGAATCCGTGTAACACTTAAGTAATAAGGTAGGTGGTAACTGTTTGCTTGTGTGTGCCTATGAATATGCACATACATTTCTGACCCACCACTGTGTTGCTTTCAACACATGAAAGCATTGCCCACTTCTGTTTTAGGTGAAGAAATTTCATAACTGTGTAGAAATCACTTCATGCAAATCTACATATTTAAGAGCTGCCCATATTCGGCAGTTAAATGCAACTGATCGGAATGTGCTTTTGTCCTGTCTTAGAGGTGAAGGTAGAGGTGACTGCTGATGAAACCAAGTTATCTATAGATGTACAAATCAACATCATTACTACAATTGTGCACTGATATCCAATATTGATATATAATACTGACTGCAAAGATAAATGTAACTCTGGGGAAATATTATTGTTGTATATTCCTTCCTCATGTAGAGATTACATTACACATCCAATTAAATTTCCAGTTACAAATCAAGGACATTTCAACCTTAGCTAATGATTTTCATGACATGAAAATATGTACTGTTTTCACATACCTCATACAGGTCTATCATCACATTGCCTTCTAGATCTTGACTACTTTTGACATTTTCTAAAGCCAGGGTAAAGTAAATCCCCTGGGTATCAGAGATGTAAAGGTTGTATGTATCATTCTGGTTCCATTCCTGAACTGCAGCAAACACTTGATTCTCATCAGTGCTGATAACATGCATGTCCTGAGGGAGAAAGCAAGGAAAGACATTATGGTTGGCATTTCATTTGTCACTGTTCCAAGGACAAGGCAGGGTAATCCTCTGGAAGCCAAACTCACAATCATTATGGAATCTAATCAGAAATCCAAACCAATTTACTTGCATGCGCACATCCATACTTTACAGATTCTTTGTTCTGCTAATATATGCAGAGTTATAATGAAATGAGATCACATTAAGTGAGCATTTATATTAGTCATCGTATTGTACAGCAGTAATGAAAATGAGTGTATTTATTACACAAAATGTCAAATTTTACATTTAAGACTCTTGTTGCATTATGGATGGGGATTTTTTTAAAAAAATTCCAATCTATTGTATTTAAAGTTGAGAGTAAATTACAGCCTTCATAAACTTGATGTTGCTTTACACCACAGCTGTGGAATTTAATTGCAGTGCATTTCATTTAATTTCCTATACTACTGTTACTCATAAACATTCTTTTTTGAAAAGTTCCTAAGAACTTCACAATGTGGCATTATCTTGTTATCATTCAAAATACAAGTCTACTTTCTCCATTTTTAATTAGTCCATACCTGCTTTTTACAGATATGTATGTATATACATATCAATTTTTTTATTTTAACAACTGTGTCTTTGACAGGCAGTGCTATGTATCTCTGTACTATGATTGAATATTTGAAGTAAAGGTTACCAAACCTACATGATCAGTAGTCTATGGCAAAGACATAGAGAATAGGCCTCATCATAAAATGAGCCAAAACCATCAGGCATAGATTATACTTCTCAAGATTCTGAATGCAATCAAAGAATTAAAAAACCCTCAGAGCGATAATCCTGCATTCATGTTGCTGGGAGACTGGAGATGCATTGCCTGAACCAGAAAGAGCAGATGAAAGTCTGCTTATCCTTAATGAGCAGAGGCAATGTACATTCTGCACTTGGTTGAGTTTGTGCTCAGAAGCTAACGGGATGAACCTAATTTGTAACCAGATGGGAGTCCTGTAGAATGGAAACTCACTTGCTTCATGGTGTTTCTTCCCAAGTGCTTGTCGTGTCCTGGGGGGTGGGGAGCTTCCTGACAGGTGCTGGTGAAGAGGAGATTAAATTTACCTGCAAGATTCTGATTCCATGGTTAATCCATCAGATCAAAGAACTGCTAGATAAGCAGTTGCCTTTCTTCTTCTCGTGCCACCTGCTATCCTGGGAATATTTGTCAGAACTGATAATAAAAGTGGGGAAAACTATCTCTTTCTTCTTGAAATCTCATAATCCCATGGATCAGCTTTGGGTGATTAAAGGCAGTACAGAGGGACAGTCTTGTTTGAAAGAATCAGAATCTCCTATTGCCAAATGCAGAATAGGTCTGGAAATTGTTGAATTGGGAAGGGAGGTAAGTCCTCAGCAACCTAAAATGGTTAATGAGATCTGACCAATTGCAAAATCCTGACCACATCATTGACTATATCAGAAGACACTATATATATATATATATATATATATATATATATATATATATATATATATATATATATATATATATATATATATATATATATATATATATATATATATATATATATATATATATATATATAGGCACGACTGTGAGTGTTTAATAAAAAACATCATTGTTTGGTTTAGTTGTAGCAGTGGCTCAGATAGAAAGTCCGTACAGAGAGTGGTAAGAACAGCCAAAAAGATTATAGGAAGCTTGAATCCTGAATCTGTTATTTAGGATTACTGTTTATAAGCTCTATGTGTTTATAGCTCAAAGGTCTGTAGTTCACAAGGCTCCCCTCGTCCGGGACCTAATTTTAGACGAGAGGGCAGACCTGGCATGTATTACTGAAACCTGGCTGGGCCCGGAGGGAGGAGTCCCCCTCGTAGAGATGTGCCCAGAGGGTTTTCAGGTGCTTCATCAGCTGCGATCCCAGAAAAGGGGTGGGGGTGTGGCTATTGTTATGCGAGAGTCTCTAGTACCTCGTAGGATCCCTGCTCCGGAGCTTGTCGGGTGTGAGTCCCTGCTGGTGAAGTTGGACCTCAAGGGTCAAGTGGGCTTGCTGTTAATGTACCTGCCTCCCAACAGCATTGCAGCAGCCCTCCCCTTGCTCCTCGAGTCAGTAGCCGAGCTGGCAATTGAGTTTCCCAGGCTTATGGTTCTGGGGGATTTCAATCTGCCTTCGCTCGGTGAACACTCTGATGGAGCGCAGGAGTTCATGGCTTCCATGACAGCCATGGGCTTGACCCAAGTAATTCGTGGCCCGACTCACTCGGCGGGTCACATGCTCGACCTCGTATTCCTCTCAGAGCAGTGGAGTTGTGATCTTGGTTTGAGGGGTAGCGAGATCTTACCCCTGTCATGGTCAGACCACTACCTACTGAGGCTTGACTTTCGGAGACCAAACCCCCACTGTAGGGAGGAGGAACCGATTAGGTGGTTCCACCCCAGGCGACTTATGGACCCTTTGGGCTTTCAGACGGAGCTTGGCGTTGTTCCTGATACCCTCGCCCACAGTCCGGCGGAGACTCTGGTTGCTGCTTGGAATTCAGCAGCGGCAGGGGCTCTTAACCGGATTGCGCCTTTACGGCCGATCCGAGGCAGTGGATCCAGGAGGGCTCCTTGGTTTACTGAGGAACTCTGGGAGATGAAGCGCCGAAAGAGACGCCTAGAGCAACGATGGAGATCCAGTAAGTCTGAGTCAGACCGAGCGCTTTTAACATCCAGCATCAGAGCCTACCTTCGGGCAATTAGGACGACCAAAAGAACACACATTGCCTCTCTGATTGCTTCCGCTGAGTCGCGCCCAGCCACCTTGTTCAGGATAACCCGTTCCCTCCTAAATAGGAGGGATACGAGCGATCCTTTGCAAGGCAGAGCTGAGGATTACGTCCAATTCCTCGCGGATAAAGTTGCTTGGCTTCGGACGGACCTGGACTCCAATTGCGCAGAGCCAGCTGAGGCACCAGGGGAGACTCTGGCAGGACATCACTGAATTGATTTTCAAGCTGTTACCCCTGAGGACATGGACAAGGCCATAGGAGCTGTAAGTGCCTCCACATGTGTACTGGACCTGTGCCCCTCCTGGCTGGTCGCTAACAGCAGGGAGGTGACACGGGGCTGGATCCAGGCAGTTGTTACCGCCTCCCTTCGGGAGGGGTTCTTTCCCCCCACTCTAAAGGCGGTGGTGGTGAGACCCCTTCTGAAGAAGCCATCTTTGGATCCAGCCGTCTTAAACAACTATCGTCCAGTCTCCAACCTCCCCTTTGTGGGGAAGGTTGTTGAGAAGGTGGTAGCCTTTCAGCTTCGGTGGTCCTTGGAGGAAACCGATTATCTAGATCCCTTCCAGTCGGGATTTAGGCCTGGCTACAGCACGGAAACCGCTTTGGTCGCATTGATCGATGATCTCTGGAGAGCCAGGGATGGAGGTTATGCCTCCGTCCTAGTGCTCCTTGACCTCTCAGCGGCTTTCAATACCATCGACCATGGTATCCTTCTGCGACGACTGCGAGAGGTGGGGGTGGGAGGCACTGTTCTACGGTGGTTCTCCTCTTACCTCTCGGACAGGTCGCAGTCAGTGTTGGTCGGAGGGCAGAGATCGATCCCTAGGCCCCTGAATTATGGGGTGCCGCAGGGTTCGGTCCTGTTCCCCCCTCCTGTTTAATATCTACATGAAGCCGCTGGGTGAGATCATTCGATGGCACGGGATAAAATACCATCAGTATAGTATGCAGACGATACACAGCTGTATCTGTCCACCCCGTGCCAACTCAGTGAAGCAATTGACGTGATGTGCCAGTGCCTCGAGGCTGTTAGGGACTGGATGGGGGTTAACAAGCTTGTACTCAATCCAGATAAGACCAAGTGGCTGGTGTCTTTACCTCCTACTAATTGGCCAAGTGTTCCATCTCTCAGGCTGGGGTGTCAAACAAACAGGGTTCACAATTTGGGAGTCCTCCTGGACCCACAGCTGACTTTTGAACACCACTTGTCGGCTGTGACCAGGGGGGCATTTGCCCAGGTTCGCCTGGTGCACCAGTTGCGTCCCTACCTGAACCAGGAGGCCCTCACAACAGTCACTCGCGCCCTTGTGACCTCTAGACTGGACTACTGCAACATGCTCTACATGGGGCAGCCCTTGAAGAGCATTCGGAGATTCCAGCTTGTCCAGAATGCAGCCGCGCGAGTGATCGTGGGTGCACCTATCCTCCGCGAGCTGCACTGGCTGCCTATTGGTCTCCGGATACGCTTTAAGGCGCTAGTCGTCACTTATAAAGCCCTTCATGGTATTGGACCTGGGTACTTGAGAGACCGCCTGCTGCCAATTACCTCCACTAGACTGATTAGATCCCACAGATTAGGCCTCCTCCAAATTCCATCCGCCGGCCAGTGTCGACTGGCGATTACCCGGAGGAGAGCCTCTGTGGCTGCTCCGACCCTCTGGAACGAACTCCCCGTGGAGATTCGAACCCTCACCACCCTCCAGGCCTTCTACATAGCCCTTAAAACCTGGCTGTTCCGACAGGCCTGGGGCTAAAGAGCTGTTGCCCCCGTCTCGAATGGTATGACTGTCGTGTGTTTTAAATTATGCATTGTTATGTGTCGTTTTTTAATTTTTGTCTGTATCCCCCTTCCCTGGTTTGAGTTGTGAGCCGCCCTGAGTCCCCTTCGGGGGAAAAGGGCAGCATATAAATATAATAAACAAACAAACAAACCAAACATTGTTAGAGACCCCACACACCTGCTTTATGGTCTGTTTCTGTTGCTTGCCTCTGGAAGGAGGTTTCAAAGTATTTCTAGTAGGACTACATGATTCTGTAACAGCTTTGTTTCCTTTGTGCCATCCGTCTGGTAAACTCGCAAGATTCATTTTTCTCATGTACATTTATACATTTGAACTAGACTGTGTTTATTTACTTATATTTTTGTCATATTTATGTGGTATATATTAGAGATGGTGACCCTTTGAGAGCTGTATGCAACAAAATTTCATTTTAATGTATGCCAATCAATGTACATTTAAAGAGATAATAAAGTTATTCTAAGGCTAAGTTCTAAATTGTTAGCAAAACAACATCAAAAGGTGAAAGACAACTGTTGACAAAAAAACTAAAGATATATTCAAACTGCCTCTGTGCTGGGCTGGGGAAAAGACAAAGAATATCATGAGGATCTGTCCTTTAAATACAGTTAACGGGGCATCTTTGTGTAGTGGTTAGCAGGATGTGAGGTTGAATTAGATAAAACAGTATTTTAATTGGCTCCAACTCTGTTAAGATCTTATATTTGCAATTAGAAAATAGTGACAAAGCATGGAGAAAACAGTCTCACAGTTGCAGAGTTTTGTGGCTCTACTGTACAGATAACGAAGTTCTTTCTCTCACTTTTGGCATATTCAAGTAGTCTTGAGAAGCAGTACTTAGTATTCCTGGTGGCTGTGAGTGTACATTGCTTATCTGCCACTCTTTCCACCATTCTACTTCTTTTTTCAGTCTATACTTTACTAGGCTAAAGAATTGTCAGCAAACTTGTCATGGACAACAACTGCTACTCAAGTGCACTACATAATAACGCCCTTATTCTTTCTGTCAGATTCAACAATTTGTCTGTTGTTTCTGCTGGGCAAATCATGCCATGAAACATGTTTCCCACTGACATAGAAGAGTTAAGCAGAAGAGAAGGCTGGGAGAGGGAGATAAAAGGCAAAAAAGAAAGGAAGAAGGAGCAGGTTCAAGTCTAATTGGTGTATCCCCCAGCCTCCATCCTGACAACAATCATGACGGCTTTGTTTTAAGTCTGCCTGGAAAAATGTGGCTTTGCTAGCCCTGAAAATATCCCACCCTCAACACTGAAGGACAGTTCACATTAGTATGCAGCACATTTATCTGACCTTTGTACTTTCCTAAAGAGAAACAAAGCACAATATTATGTGCATCATTTGAATTGGGCATATGAAAAGAACTAAAGGCTAGCGCTTTCTGAATCACCATGAAATTGCAAGTTCCCCTTTGCTCAGTTGATATGGGGAAAGTAAACTTTTTGAAAATTTAATGAAGGCAATCTAGGATATAATTAATATAGCTGTTGAAACTGTGGGTTACTTTTGAGAGTTTATTTTTCAGAAAAAAACCTCTCCTTTTTCACTTTTCTTCCGTAGGAGACTAATTTCTGTTGCCCTGATAATTTGATTAAAAATGAATGAAAACCACTGATTCTTTCCATAATTACAGAAAATGTCCCTTGTTTTCTCTCTCTTTCTCCCTCCCTCCCTCTCCAAACTAACCTACTTTCTTATCCCACGCTGTCACTAAATTACTGTATAAAACTAATTTGGAATGTTTTTTTTTCTAAGCAGTCTAACATCATTTTTTTTAAAAAAAGTCAGTTAAAACATGGTATTTTATTGATATTATCAACTTAAAGACAAACAACTTGATGTAAAGGCTATCAAACAGTTATTATTTATTTTTATCTGTAGACATTTAGCTATGTTTCCTTGGAAAATAGCTACTTTGCATAATATACTGATTGTATAAGAAAGCCAGGGGATTGTTAGTCTTTCTGATTAAATGTTTCAACCCAAATAGACTTTGGGGGGGGGGGGAAGATGGCTGGCAATGTTGCAATAAATAAATTTGTTCCAGGAGTTTACTTAATCAGCAATAGATATTTAGTGGTAGAAGGACACTTCTAAATTTGACGTAGTCCCAAAAATTGTGATAATAACCAATATTTGATTTCTCAGTGCAATTTTCAAATTATTTTCAAACTAAATACAGTGAATCAGAATCCAAATATTTATAGAAACATTTCTCAAAAACTTAAAACAGCCAGTGTTAGTAATTAAACATTTTGCACCTATCCAACATCTTCAACAGAAAATCATATATTTGTCAGATAGTGTAAGCTGATGTATTAGTATAAATATAACTACTTTTGCCAGAAAATGCTGGCAAAACACAGATGAGTATTGAATCCCTGAGATGGTCTTCAGCTCGGCTAGAATTATTTTCCTTTAATTCTTTCTTTGAATCTTTCTATTGAATTATGTCTGTACAACTTTATTAATTGTACAGTAGCAAGAGCTGACACTAAATTTATCCAGATGCTAAATTTTTTGATGTTTTTTATGGTTTGAGAATGATAGGCATGCCTAAATGCCAATGAACCTGGCACCAAATAGACCTCTTTATATGCTTATCATTCTTAATCCAAATGTGCATGGACTAAATGAATGATAATACCCAACATCCATTGACAGCAGCTATTATGCATGATAATCTTGATGAGGTTTGCAAGTCGGCATTTTCAAATGCTGCTGCCTAATGCCTAGAATAATTATTTCACTATGATCACATGAAAGGCATCCTATTTTACTATTTCCTTTTACTTAAACCAGTAGAAACATCAAGGCAAGGAATCCAGTGATAAAGTTACTTTTTCTCAGTACTAAAATTCTATACTAAAGTCCCATAAGCTGCTATGGTGCTAAGAACCCTTTAGAGCATTGATTTTATTTGGAGAAAGTAATTGCGCTGAAAGAGATTAAAGACTCTCTACCCATAAAAGGCCGTGCTTGTTTCATTTCCTTTTGACTGTGTTGTGCTTTGTTCATTTTTAATAAAGGCAGCCACCTGCTTTGATAATAGCATCCTAAACACGCTTTTCTCACTGTGTCTCCGCGCATACAGATTTAGCTGCTCATCCTTTGAAGTTGTGTAAGCTTGTAATGAAGCACCTCGTGGCCTTAAATATTACCCTGCAGGTGGATTTAACATTGTCTGCTCCTTGAACAAGGTGACAGAGAGGGACTCTTGGGGCTAGTTAGGGAAAGCAATATCCTACTTCAGAAAAAGTTGCTTAGGAAATATTTAGTTAAAATTACTTCTATAATGAATTATATTAGCTAATAAATGCTCATCCGCAAAGAGGGAAAAAGATACTTTAAGTTATTATAGGCCAGCATAAGGAGGCATAAAATTATACCACCTTGTCTATGTCACATGGGGAATGTTTTGCCCTTCCTTTTGGTTCCTTTTACTGTCTTTATTCTTTGTAAATTTAAATTCCAGATATTCTAAACAACAGCCTTTTCAAGAAGATCAACATTTTTAAACCCTCCCAACAAATCAACACAACCCATTAGGTAAAGTAACATGTACCAAATTAAAAACCTCAAAATTACTTATCTTTGTATTTAGAAAAAGGGTTTATGAAGAATTTGCAAGCAAGAACATGTCTAACATTTCCTTTCATCAGTAAACTCATTATTTCAGAATATAACTATTGTCATCTGAAAGGAAAGTTGAGGGAAAGAGATCTACAGAAAACAATGCATGATTTTGTTTTCTGGCCACTTTGGCTCATAATGTAAGTCATTTAATTTCAAGTAAATATAATACCAAAGAGCTTCCTCCTGAAGCCAGTAGGTTACATGGTGCATAGGAAGGTTTAGGTTTTTTTTTAGGTTTTATTTGTATTTGTAGGCCGCCCTTTTCCCTGAGGGGACTCAGGGCGGCTCACAGAAAACCAAGGGAAGGGGGAATACAACATTGAGATTACAACACATAATAAAATAGCAAACAACATGCATACTACATTCGGGCGGGGTAACAGTCCTTATCCCCAGGCCTGACGGGCGAGCCAGTTCTTCAAGGCTATGCGGAAGGCCTGGACGGTGGAGAGAGTACGAATCTCTACGGGGAGCTCGTTCCAAAGGGTCGGGGCCACTGCTGAGAAGGCCCTCCTCCTTGTAGTTGCCAGCCGACACTGGCTGGCCGATGGAATACGGAGGAAGCCTAATCTATGAGATCTTATAGGTCGTAGGGAGGTAATTGGCAGAAGGCGGTCTCTCAAGTATCCAGATCCACTGCCATGTAGGGCTTTATGGGTGATCAATAGCACCTTGAAGCGCATCCGGAGATCGACAGGTAGCCAGCGCAGCTCGCGGAGGATAGGTGTAATGCGGGTGAATCGAGGTACACCCGCAATCACTCGCGCGGCTGCGTTCTGCACTAACTGAAGTCGCCGGATGCTCCTCAAGGGCAGCCCCATGTAGAGCACGTTGCAGTATTCCAGCCTAGAGGTCACAAGGGCCCGAGTGACTGTTGTGAGGGCCTCCCGATTCAGGTAGGGTCGCAACTGGCGCACCAGGCGTACCTGGGCGAATGCCCCCCTGGTCACAGCCGCTATATGGTGGTCGAATGACAGCTGTGGATCCAGGAGGACTCCCAAGTTGCGAACCCTCTCTGAGGGGTGTAAAATTTGACCCCCCAGCCTGAGTGTTGGATTATTGGTCAAATCTTTGGGAGGAAAACACAACAGCCACTCGGTCTTTTCCGGGTTGAGCACAAGCTTGTTAATCCTCATCCAGTCCATAACGGCTTCAAGCCCCCGGCCCATCACGTCCACCGCTTCATTGATTTGGCACGGGGCGGACAGATACAATTGAGTATCGTCCGCATATTGATGGTATCTGATCCCGTGCCTGCGGATGATCTCCCCCAGCGGTTTCATGTAGATGTTGAATAGTAGGGGGGATAAGACCGAACCCTGCGGCACCCCATATTTTAGGGGCCTTGGGGACGATCTCTGCCCTCCCACTAACACCGACTGCGACCTGTCCGAGAGGTAGGAGGAGAACCACCGTAATACGGTGCCTCCCACTCCCACCTCCCGCAGTCGTCGCAGAAGGATACCATGGTCGATGGTATCGAAAGCCGCTGAGAGGTCAAGGAGGACCAGGATGGAGGGATGTCCTTCATCTCTGGCTCTCCAAAGATCATCCATCAATGCGACCAAAGCGGTTTCTGTGCTGTAACCGGGTCTGAAGCCTGACTGGAAGGGGTCTAGATAGTCTGCTTCCTCCAAGGACCGTTGGAGCTGAAAGGCCACCACCTTCTCAACAACCTTCCCCAAAAAGGGGAGGTTGGAGACCGGGCGATAGTTGTTAAGGGCAGCTGGATCCAAGGATGGTTTCTTCAGGAGGGGTCTCACCACCGCCGCTTTCAGTGTGGCGGGGAAGTTCCCCTCCCGAAGGGAGGCGGTTACAACCGCCTGGATCCAGCCTCGTGTCACCTCACTGCAGTTAGAAACCAGCCATGAGGGACACGGATCCAAAGCACAGGTGGAGGAACTTACAGCTCTCATGGCCTTGTCCACATCCCCGGGGGTAACTTCCTGAAACTCAACCCAGAGCTGTTCTACTTGGTCCCCCTGTGCCTCGGCTGGAACTGCAGGTGTGGAGTCCAAGTCCGCCCGAAACCGAGCAATTTTGTCCGCTAAGAATTGGGCATATTCTTCAGCTCTGCCCTGCAAGGGTTCCCCCGTCTCCCTTCTGTTCAATAGGGAGCGGGTTATCCTAAACAGGGCGGCTGGGCGGGACTCAGCGGATGCGACCAGGGAGGCTATATATGATCTTTTAGCTGCCCTAAGTGCCCTAGTATATTCCCTGGTGCAGGTGGTTACCATTGCTCGGTTCGATGCGGACTTATCGGACCTCCAACGGTGCTCTAGGCATCTCCTCCGGCGCTTCATCTCCCGGAGCTCCTCGGTGAACCAAGGAGGTCTCCGGGATCCGCCGCCTCGGAGGAGCCGCAGTGGCGCAATCCGGTCGAGGGCCTCTGACGCTGCCGAGTGCCACGCAGCAGCCAGAGTCTCCGCCGGACTGTGGGCGAAAGTGTCAGGAATAACCCCAAGCTCTGTCTGGAACCTTGCTGGCTCCATAAGACGCCTGGGGCGGAACCACCTGGTCGGTTCCTCCTCCCTACAGTGGGGGTTTGGCCTCCGGAAGTCGAGCCTCAGTAGGCAATGGTCTGACCACGACAGGGGTATGATGTCACTCCCCCTCAGACCAAGATCACACATCCACTGCTCCGAGAGAAATACAAGGTCAAGCATGTGTCCCGCTGAATGGGTTGGGCCTCGGATTACTTGGGTCAAGCCCATGGCTGTCATGGAAGCCATGAACTCCTGCGCCCCATCAGAGTTTTCACCGAGCGACGGCAGATTAAAGTCCCCCAGGACCATCAACCTAGGGAACTCAATTGCCAGCTCGGCTACCGACTCGAGGAGCGAGGGGAGGGCTGCTGCAACGCTGTTGGGAGGCAGGTACGTTAGCAGCAGACCCACTTGACCCTTGAGGTCCAACTTTAACAGCAAAGACTCACACCCGACAATCTCCGGAGCAGGGACCCTACGAGGAACTAACGACTCCCGGATAACAGCGGCCACACCTCCACCCCTTCCCTGGGCTCTCGGCTGATGTAGCACCTGAAATCCTTCTGGGCACAGTTCTACAAGGGGGACTCCTCCCTCTGGGCCCAGCCAGGTCTCAGTAATACATGCCAGGTCTGCCCTCTCGTCTAAAAGTAAGTCCCGGACGAGAGGTGCTTTATGTACAACAGACCTGGCATTTAGCGACAACAGCCTGAGACCAGGGTCCTGACTACTTGCGCCATCTGGTCTTGGAGTGGGACTCCTAGGGCCGGAAGAAGGGATCTCTGTAATGTAGCGAACCCTCCTTCCCCGGTAATGGCCTGCCCTAAAGTCCCCGCCGTATCTGCCTCTCCCTGTTACGACCGCAATACCCCGACCCTCTCCCGTATCTCTGGTCCCCTCAACCACCCCCGTGGCCCCCGCAATTCCCGACAGGTCCTCCGAATCACGCACACTCATGCACTCCCGCAAACAGTCCCCACGTAGAAAGTTAAAAAACACAAATTTACAACAATATAATCATAAAAAGTGGGACATTCACTCATGTCAAGCATGCCTCATACATAACCCATACAAAGAAAGAAGAAAAAGATGAAAGGAAAGGAAGAAATTATAATTGCGCTAGAAGTTAATTAGAATAAAGTGCGAATAATTCTGGAAGAGTCCAAAAAAGTCTGAGGTGGTTAAGGAAAGGAGAGAGCCTCCTATACACTGTAGGTACCCCCACTCGTCCAGCAATGATGTTATCCGAAGGAACAGGTCCAAGGCGGCATCAGGCAACAATGGCCGTGGCAGATGAAAATACAAATAAAGGAATAGATGATAATACAGTCCAAAAGGTCCAATAGCCGCATTCCAAGGGGAGTCCAAACTCAACCAGCAAAGGGCCTGTGATGGCAATGGTCCAGTGGGAGAAAGAATGCCCCAACAGGGGAGGCCAAGCCAAGGGGAGAGGAGTGGGGTTGCAATCGTAGCAGATAAAAACCACCTCCCATTCTCTCCCAGTATTGTCTCAGGCTAACCGCCTTCTCCCTGGGGCAATAGATAGTCAAACAATCCACAGCAACCAAAAGCACAGACGAGATGAAGAAATGATAAAAGGGGGGTAAGGGGGAAATTCTCTCAGCCCACAAGAGGAGGGGGGGGGTCAGGGAAGACCACATCCCCACCCTCTATTCTGCTTTCCTCTAGTGATGCACGTAATCAGCTGACAGCAAAACTCTTACCAGCAGTGCCTGTGAAGAAAAAACAAGGGAGCAATTTGGATGAGTGCAAGCAAGGTAGGGCTGGTTAGATGGTACTGATGATGGGTGAGGAAGAGGGATCAACCATCAATCAATACCATCTAATCAGCCCTACCTTGCTTGCAGTCATCCAAATTGCTTCCTTGATTTCCCCCTCTCTGGAGGGAGGTGCCCTTTGGATACACTAGAACTGCATGGAATACTGCAAGGGTGCAGTATTCCATGCAGTTTACCACTCCCTTTATTCCACTCGTCCTATCAAAACAGCCAAGGAGTAACAGATCACTAATGAAGATCTCCTGAGACTCACAGAGGAAGGGGAAATGGCACAAATCTATATTATATCTGGAAAGAATGACCACATGGGTCATGGGTTGCACAATATTACTTTAAAGCAAAAGAACCTATTGCTAGATAAGACACTCTATGATGTCTGTATTATTCTAGAAAGTGCCACTTAGACAACCAAAACAAGTGAGTTGTGTGACACTAGATACTGTAACCTTGAAGATTACTGTCTTTCTTGGAATATTAGTGTAGGGAGACTACTTTTAACTAGAGGTGTAAAAGATGCATGCCATAAATTGGTATGAGAATGGCCTTTTGAAAGGCTTGAAAACGATCTCTGCCATGTGATTATATATTATGGGATGGAGTCTCACAGAATTCATCTTTCAGGAGTTTTAAATTTGCACAATTTTTTTTTTGCTGAAATATATTCATTATATTCATAGAAATAATTTATAGAAAAGTATGTTTTGGAGTGTTTGTGTAATTAAATAGAATGCATATATTGCCTTTTCTCTGAGCAAAAATTGGCTTATATGTGATTAATTTTTATTTTAGTCTAACAGCAGTCCAGTGAGATTAATTGGCTGAATGTGAGTGACTGGCTGAAAATAATCTTAAGAGAATGGATCTGATATGGAATCTTTTCGATTATATCACAATATGTTAAGATTACCATACTATCTCTAGTATGGAAATCTTAACATATTGTTGATATAATTTCTCAATATGAGTGATAGCTCATTTATGATAGAGTGATAGACAGTTTGGTCTAGCAGAGACAGCCAGTTAGCTAGAAAGCCTTCTTGGTGACTTTGGGCCACAGACTTTGAGCCACTGATTTTGGACTACTGGATTATGATTTTACAAATTGGGATTATGGCATGATATACACAAAAAGGGCCACATTTAAAGCGATTCATTTATTTTTAATGGCAAGGCAACTCAAGAAGCCCAAAACTATATCCTCATATTGTAATTGGGTATTACAGGTTTCACAGAAACCTGAAATGGTGGATAGATGGTGATTAAGCACTTTGAAAAGCTTGACTATCTCACTATAAATAGTCTTATTGAAAGTAGTCTGCATAAACTACGCTGTGGCATTTCTAAATGGCCTTTATTACATTCATTACAATTTTTGGCTCCAAAAGGCTTTGATGAATTTTTAAACATCTCTTACAAATATAAACTTGTCTCATGATGATGTGATTCAAGAGAATAAATCCTCGCATGTCATTTGACGTATCTAAGAATTCAGCGTACTCTAGAATCCCTTAAAGGTGATTTGGATTTATTTGGATTTGGATTTATTCAATTTATAGGCCGCCCAATCCCGAGGGACTCCGGGTGGCTTAATTCAGATTTTTCAGATTTATTTCTGAAACCTCTCAGTTCAAATATTCTGAAATGTTTATAATCATAACTTTTAAAATCCAATTAAGAATAGGAAAAAAGGATCTAGTGGCAGGATGAAAGTTTAAAAATCTATATTCCTAATGGTTGCAGTCAAGAGCATTGATCTCATTATGATTGGACATCTTAGTTTCATTTAATTTCCTGTAATATGGACCTAAGTCACAGCACATCAAAAAATGCAGACCTTGAATCTGACAAGCAATTTCATAAACTATGTTCTCAGATCATGTTACAATGCATCAAAACATTTTGTATGGGGAACAAAAGTCCTTAACAATCTTTTTTTCTGTCCTTCAAATTTTTAAAAAAGAAAAGCCTTGAGATTTTGTTTCCTTTTATATAAAAAGTAACACAGATTTTTTTAAAAAATGAAATAAGCTTCCCCTTGATTGATATTTTTTACTAAGATTCTTTAAAAGGCCATGTAATACATGTTCTTTTAGGCTCCATTGCTAATTTTCTATTTTAAAAAAAATAGAGGCATATAAAAGCATACTTTCTAAAGAAAAAAAATCATTTAACACAATAAATTATGGAAGCTAGCAGCACATCAGAAGGCCGAACTTTTTAATAGAAAACCTCAAAATGTCATTATTGATGAAAATGAAATACTAATTAGTAATTTCCACCAACTGAAAAAAATCAATCTGCATTTTGAACTGATGCCATTGAACAGCTGCAATATCGATCTTAGACAGTATTTTGCTTGCTGCTTCAACATGTTCTTGAAAAATAAAGGGATGCATGCACTAATTAAAACAATTCTGAGCAAACTGGCCACAAGCTGCAATTCCTCTGGTCCATCACCTAGCATTATATAGGAATATTGGAACCATGATAACTTACCTTTGGCAAAGCATATTTAGGAAGTTTCATCTGCGCAAAAGTATTTCTGCGGTAAGACACGTAGTAATGCGGACGACCTCCAGATGTCAGCTGCAACATATAACATTGCTTTTTCTTATTATTTTAATCGAGATGTTATTATCACTGTTTTTTCCCCTTTTTAAGGCATGTAGAAAATAACAGGTGCATTATAAAGGGAAATGCAGTTATGTCACAATGGTTCCAAAATGGCAATGAAGATACAGCAGGAGATGAAATAGCCCTCATTCAGATATGGAAAAAGATAGCATTAATAAGTATAGTCTATGCAGACTACAAAGGGAGACAAAAAGAGCAAGGGAAATCTACAGATGCAGGTTTCAGAAGCAGCATTCAGCATCCTCAATTGCAGAGGCAAAAATTGTAATACTGTACTCAAGTCAATAATGTTGTATTGTTATATAGTATGTTACATATTATATTTCCAATTTAGACAATGAGAAAATCTTTTCTGCTCTAGTCAGCTTTGGGGAAAAAACTTTTTTTCTCCCAACCCAGGCTAAGGGCCCTAATATTTTGATGAGTTCTAGAAGGTACACCAAAGTCCTCCATATAGAGTATTTCATTTGTATAACAGTAATATTTACACATGCTACAGCCAACCACTTCTTCCAGCAAGCCACAGAAATGAAATAATCTTCAGGCAACAACCCACGAGACAGCCTGCCTTTTCCAAAATCCTGGAGGCCAAAGCAAAAATCAATCCTTTTCTAGTCACACTGAATGACAAAACAAAACAAAAATAATATCTGTAACAATTCATTAACAGGAGAGATAACTATCTTACTGAACATGAAATACAATTCTAGAAGTTTGTTTCATTTGTATTAGCTTGCTTAAATAAAGCACATTATCGTGTGTGTGTGTGTGTGTGTGTGTGTGTGAAAATATGTTAAGAATGTACTGTAATTAAGAGCAATCTCAGTTAATGCCCAATTCAGCTCTAAAAATATTTTCTCTAAATTGCTGGAGTAGTAAGTTACACATACAGAAATAGCACAAGCTTGGAAAGGTTTAGCACTTCTGGTCAAATTCCACATTTCAATGCATCTTTAAGTGAACAGAGGCTGACTTAGGCCCTATGTGAGACAACTATACATCTTAAATAGGTATGTATTATTTTTGTGCTGCTGCTTACAGGCTTAAAATAGAAAACAATGGAAGTGCAGAAGTTTAGATTCTCCTCCATGTCTGTGTCCTTCCTTCCTTCCTTCCTTCCTTCCTTCCTTCCTTCCTTCCATTCAATGTTTACTAGTGACTGACTGGACGTGTCCTGGCAAGATTTTGGAAGTGATTGCCATTGCCTTCTTCCTAGGGCTGAGAGAAAGGATCACCCAGCTGATTTTGTGCCTAAGGAAATACCAGAGCTCACGGTCTCCTGATTCCTAACCTATTGGCTTAACCACTACACCAAACTGGCTCTTTCACTCTCTTATAGTTCAAAAATAGTCTATACCTCCTTGCAAATATTGCATGTTTGAGATTTTCCTGACTTCAGATGCACTGAAATTGGGAGGCTCTGAAGGGCATACCAAAATCTTTGTTTGTATTACCTATACCTTTGCTGTCTTACTGAAATGCCCAACTGTTTCAATTTCTTCATTGACTATGGGACTTTAGTTTTAGGATATGAAAACACATAGTTGAATTTATTCTTCCTTTCATATATATTATTTCCTATGTTACTACTATCACACAATTCCAAATAATAATGCAGCCCATCCTAAGCTTAATAGTTCCAACATAGAGTATTTTCACCTTTCCCCCACAATTTATCTGTGTGTTTATAGCAGAATATGCTATAGATTTTTGTTTGAACAGTCCAAAGCACTTTCTTCCAAAAACATTTCAGGCTTATTAGCATGTTTTTGTTTGTCTATTTTAGATAATAATTTTGAATCGAGGAGGGAAAGTCTTCTGAGAATCCCCCCATGCTGATTATTGCTGCATAAGTAACACTATATTTTGAATCTATTCCACTGTGAGTTAGCTTTTTCAACAGATCATTTGCAGTGAATGGTTTGGTTTACAGTTCTGACAAATTTGGGGACTTTTACTCCAAAACAGAGATAAATAGCTAATATGCATTCAAATTGGCAGAATTTAACTTTGTACCATGTATAGGTTGTAACAGCTTCTCTTCACTTAAGGATTTTCCTTTATACAATTTAATCGGGGTATAGGTTTCAGAACCTATAGTGATTTATGTCTTCCTTCTTTCTTGAAAAGCAATCAACTGTACTTCTATTCATGTATCTTTTTCTTTGCTTCCTTAATCTTTCTGGGTTTGTCCAGCTATGAGGTTCCACATGGCTTCCTCATGGTAATTGATTTTCTTCCTCAGAATGATTTCTTCAACTGGTGATGTAGAGGATCACTTTGTCTGCTTCATATTACTCATGCCAGCTTCTCCTGCAGTTTTTTTCTAATCTCATTGGGGGCATTTCTCAATCATGCTGCTGGGTGCCAGTATTGCCAACAGAGTGTTCATAGCAACTGGACTAGGACACAAGCAGTTGGAAATCAGCATAGTATACAATCAACAGGTCCTTCTACCAAGGTTGTGAAAGAGCTGTGCAAGCAAAGGAGCCACACCGCATGAGATGATTATCACCATTTGATCAGGACGCTTCTACAGGAGAAGAATGAAGAAGCCACATGCAGCCTTCTGCTATAATGAATGTGGGAACAAATGCACAAGTGGGTGATTTAATCTTAGCCCTTAAAAATATACACCATGCATGTCTCTTTTTTACCCATAAATAAACAAAAAAAATTAGAAGTCAAAACTATGAATATATAAAACCTGTTATGTGTACATTAAGGCCTTATTATTAATCATGGATGTGTGAAACAATGAATGAAATCACAAATAAAGAGTTTTCTCTATATTTTCCATGGTAGGAAAAATTACCAGACTTGTTCTAGAAAGAAAAGAAATGAGGAAATGTATTGATCTAACCCTTAGAAGAGTTTGATATACATTCTTTTTGGAAGGAAATGATATACTCAGACAACTTAGAGTCTAGAGTGGTACAGCTGATGGCATTTGGTAACACATTCAGGATTTTCTATATTCAGCCCACTTAAAAACTCATGGTTATAGACAATCCAGCTTCAAAATGTATCTGCTGATGCAAGCCAGGAATCTCAGCCTAAGGAAATACTTGAAAGACAGATAATTTATATCTCATCTCCACTTTGCCAGCACTTTATTTCCTCCTTGTTATGATGGGGGTAGCAGCAGGAAGATAATGATACTTAAAACTATTCAGATATATTCTCTGGCTTTCACCTGGAACATAGCTGAGCTGAATATATCTCATTTTCTTCTTTTTCACAATAATAGGAGCCCTCACATGACAATCATGCCTGATTAAGCATTCCCTTTCTGTATCCTTTCTACATCTCCATTCCATCTCTAAAGAGAGACTCTATCTAGCCCCATTTCAAACTAATAAAAAAGAAAACCTTGATTGGTCTGTTGTAATGGTGATATGGGAACTCTGGCATGCAAACTTAAAAGCCCATTGAAATGTGAGAACATTTTTGGAATAGACAATGTGGAGAGCTGACTGACAAGATAGATTATTTCCATACACCTTGAACATATGTCAGACCTCACCCCTCATGACCCTTGTGTTAACAAAGTACTTGAACCAAAGGCAGAAGGAAACAATTAGCATCCCAATGCGGAAAAAAACTTTGGTGATGCCCTGAATTAGCTTGTTCTCAAGCTATTTTGTTGCTTCTGTTAGGGAAGGGAGTTTAACATTGAAAAATAAATGAAAAAATGATTTGCAATCAGTGTTTCAGACCTGAACAAATACATAGTCATCTTGGACAATGAGAGAATCCGAATCAATATATCCAGGAAAAGGCTTGCTTCTTACAGCTTCAGAGCAGTTCTGCATCCTACAGGTGATGTACTGTGCATCTGAAAGCACACAAAGAAACACATAAACATAACAAGATTTCAGCTCTGAACGTTCATAATCTTTTATGGGAAGTCCTCGATTTATAACCTTTCATTTAGTGACTGTTTGAAGTTACAATAGCAATGAAAAAAGTGACAAACATTTTCCCCACGTATTATTGCAACATCTCCGTGGTCAACCTTCAGATGGGCAACTGATTCATATTGATGATGGCGGCAGTACTCCGGGGTCTAGTAATTGCCTTTTGCCACCTTCAATGGAGGGGCCAGATTAACTTTACAACCATGTTGCTAACTTAATAACTGCAGTGTTTCACTTAACATCTGTGGCAGGAAAAGGGAAAAACTCATTTAACAACTGTCTCAGCAACAGACATTTTGGACTCAGTTGTGGTTGTAAGTTGAAGACCACCTGTCCTTAAATATTTCATATACAGATCACTGCTTGAAAAAAATTAGTTATGTTATGATAGCCAATTGGAAAGCAAAGTGCAATAAATAGTCAAAACTTTTTCTTGCTTTCTTGTGGATTTTAGAGGATTTTAAAAAGACCCCCAATTAAGTTTCTTTAAGTGTGTAACAGAGTAAAACAAATCAAACTGATTTTTTTAAAAAAAATCAGATTAATAGATAACAAAAGTACATGTAGACATGTCTTATACTTTTGTCTGTTTTCTTTATTTCTTTTTAAAAAATATTTTTTTCAGGCTGAACATATCTTGTTTTCCTTTAAATCATCAGAACAGGAAAATTCTATTCCAGAAATTTATACTGAGTATTTTGTATTATTTCCTTTTTTTCTTGAGCCTATCTCTAGAGATTTGGCCAGGGTCAATAGCTAAGCTAAGATCTAAATGGGCCTATAAGGCAGCATGAAGACCTAAATCCATTTTGAATGGGGTTTGTGTTTTTTTCTAGTGAATATTGGTTCCTTGAGTCTATGTGAATCTTCATGCTGCCTCATAGGAGCAAGAAAGAATTGAAAAACACAGACCAAGAGTCAGAGAATAAAGCTACCCAAGATATTAGAAATTGAATGACCTTTCCAGTATCTTTCCTTTTTTACAGAGATATAGCTCCTAGGACTTGGAATACTTCTAAGTTATATTTAATGTTAACAGAAATATGGATGACTTTTGTCTTTTGGACTATAGTAACACATAGATGGACTATTGCGGAACATTTCTGAAGGCTATGTGTTGACTACATTTTTGAAAGAAAAAAAGAGTTGTCTAAGAAGAAATTAGATTTAAAAACTATTTCAAAAACAACTTCCTCCACTGCAGTGTTTTCTTTCATTCAAAATGAAAACTCTCCTAAGGTCAAGCAGCTTTCTAATTATAAATTTTAGGTTCTTTTGGACTAGAGATAGTTCATAATAATAGTTTCCTAAGCAGTCAGTTCTGCCAGAGATTTCCACTGAACATGGCATAATACAGCTTGATGGAGAAATATTTCCCCCCATATTTTTTTTCTATATTATGATGATAACTGAAGACTTTGCTAAATGTTACTATGTTACATGAATATTCTGAATACATTCTATGCCCTCCACAATTATACTCACCTGATGTGCCCATGTACAGTATCTGTGTTAATAGATATCCTAGTAAGTTTTGATAAAGTTCTTATCCATAAAATACATCAAATGATGACCACATTATTATATAGTATATCATTATGTTATATTATATTATATTAATATCTAATCAGAAATTAAGATGCAAGTAAATAACTATAACAGCATCATATAATTTCACATTTTTTCTGTATATGTGTGTGATTAGAAGCAAGCTGATATTGCTTTCTTGAGACTTCAGAGTATTAAAAGGATTTCACATGAGCAGAACCACAGGAAAAGTTCAGAACAATGATATAAATATTGGGAATGTGTTCAGAATCTTATTACAATAAACTTTTTTTCTTTAAGTAGGTTCACTAGAAAGCCATGTAGCAACAATTATTCTTTTGATAGTTAACCCCTGTGGATGTTTTATTTATCCAGTGCCACAGGAAGCACCTAATCACTTACACTTAATTCATGCCAATTAATACATTTCATTACTAAGATCTGAAATTAATTTATTTCCTTCTCTAGCACAGATGTTCTCCCTCCCACTAATAATTGGGATGTTAAGTTCCTCACTGCCAGCATGCACACCTCCAGCAACAGCTGCTACTTTGATTGTCACAGCAACACTAAAAACATACAGCATCCTGATCACAAAATTAGATATGGGTTGTCTCACTGATAAGGTTAGTGTATATCAGGAGTGTCAAACTCACGTCATCACAGTGTTGTTACATGACATATCATGACTTTCGCCCCCTTTGCTAAATTAGGTGTGGGCATGGCCAGCCTGTGACGCATCCAGCCTGCGGGCCTCACATTTGACAGCCCTGGTGTAGATGAAATGGCTAAACCAAGAAAATGTCTGGTTTACTGAAATGCCCAACCTTTTCAATTTCTTGAAAAGGACATTAGCATTAGAGAGCTAGAACATGGAAAATTGTAGCAGAGCTTGCAAACATATTCATTTCCTATCAAATAATAATACCAGACTAGAATAGGGGAGGAAATATGCGTAGTCATCTTCTATTGAATGACGCATGAAGAATACAGCCACCCACCACCTGCATCCTTGGCTTTTGATGTTGAGAAATACCCTGCATTCTTTTACTATTGAGAATCCTCTGGTGGGGACTTCTGGATGGGCGTGGTCTGAGAGGAGTTGTTGTTTTTAACAGCTCCGGATCCTTGGCTGCGTTAAGCTGTCTAAACAGTATCCATCAACTGTTTAACAGTTTGATTACCTCTTCTCCGGGCATAGGAGGAGGAGGAGGTGAGGAAGCTGTGTTTGGGTAGCGCTTCATTTACTCCCCCCCAAACATAAATCTGTGTGTGAGCCGCCCGGCAACACAGTGAATTCTCCGCGTCAAGGACTTCTGCCTTTTTGCAGAACGAAGGCATACGTCCACCCTCAGCTCAAAGATTGATTTATTACTGATCCCAATGTGGGCAGACTGATACTGGAGAACTTCTAATTGTATGTATTTTAACACTTTAAGACTTTAACTCCTTTTTTTAAAGAATTCCTTCTGATTAACTACTTGCTAGAAACACACAGAAAATGGCGCCGAACAGCTTTGTAGGCGGAGTCAGGCTCTGATGCTACAGACTTTTACGGAGCCCACAACATTTAAAGATCATTAAATCAGTAGTGATTTATTACTAAACTAAATAGTAATTGCTGGACAAGCGGCTTGCCTGGATTTAGTAATTGGGTGGAGAAGATTAAATGTAAAATGGCCTCTAAGCAGCAAAAGATAGCCTCAAAGAGCGCTGGTAATTCACCTGCTCCTGGAACTAAATTACAGTTACTACTCCCCCCCAAATCCCCTCCTACCCCCACAGGGGAGCCTTTGACCTGAGAAATACTGCAAACAGAACTAAGTGTGGCCTTAGCCAAGGCTTTAAAAAATCATGCATCTGCGATGGAAATTAAAATACAGGAAAAGATATCTGTTGCCAATAAGGAATTGTTAAAAGAAGTTATGAATTTGGTTCAGATTCGCAATCAACAAATTAGAGACAATATTTTAGACACTTTTAAATGCCTATCAGGCTATGTTTCAGGAATTGAAGATAAATTGGAAGATCTTAATGATTCCAATATTAATCTGGTAACGAAAATGGATGTTGGTGATGCAGAAAATGAAATTTTAATGTTGCAGTATAGACATATGGAATTTGCCTTAAGGATAAGAGGCCTCAAAGAGAAAAACCAAGAAAATTTGAAGCAGATTTTTTCAGAAGCCTTTGATCAATTGATGGGACGGTCAGGAGGGATTTTTGATTGGCAGATTGATAAGATATATCATGTTAATTCCTGGCTTGCTAGGACATGTCTCCCAAGAGACATTGTGGTGTATTTTGCCACGAGAGATATGAGGAATTCGATATTGCATGAGTCTTCACATTTTAAGGAATGCTCTACTGCGGGTCTGGTTAAAATATCAATACAAACTAAATAATAAGATACCTATGTGGGCAATTCGCAATAGAAAATATAAATATAGTACAAAACTATAGTAGCCAAGGTGGCGCAGTGGTTAAATGCAGCACTGCAGGCTACTGCTAGATCAGCAGTTCAGCGGTTCAAATCTCACCGGCTCAGGGTTGACTCAGCCTTCCATCCTTCCGAGGTGGGTAAAATGAGGACCCAGATTGTTGGGGGCAATATGCTGACTCTCTGTAAACCGCTTAGAGAGGCCTGAAAGGCCTATGAAGCGGTATATAAGTCTACTGCTATTGCTATTGCTATTGCTATTGCTATAGTACAAAAACAGGATGTAATTACATACAGAAGCTTCTCACCTTAGAAAGTGGTGTATTACAATTAAAACCCTTGAATGTACTAAAAGAGGAAAAGGCAATTCAAACATGGTTTCAGTATGGCCAGTTACAGGCCAGATGGAAAAAAGATAAAAAAAATCGGTTTTATGCAAAATGAGGATAATTTACTAAAACAAATTAGGGATCAAAGTCCAATGCATATAAAGAGATTATATAAGGTATTAATAGAAATGGATTCAGAATCAGAATTAGTTAAAGACTGTATGATAAAGTGGGCACAAAATTTTGAAGAACCAATAATATTGGATACATGGGAAAAGATTTGGGTAAGAAATGTAAAATTTACACAAGCCCAAAATTTGAGAGAAAACTTTTTAAAGATGTTTTATAGATGGCATTTAGATCCTAAAAAAATGGCCTCTATGTATCCGAATTTACAACCTAAATGTTGGAGATGTGATTGTCTCAATGCTACATACTATCATATATGGTGGACTTGTAAAAGGTAAAAGCATTTTGGATAAAAATATGGTGGATTATGCAAAATGTTCTTAAAAAAAGGATAAAGTTTACCCCTCAGTTATTCTTGTTAGGTATAATTACTGATTTTACAGTTATAGAGACTAACTTGATTTTGCATTTAATAACCGCAGCAAGACTGTTGGTGGCGCAATACTGGAAGAAGGAAGATTTGCCTACTATTCAAGAATGGACATTAAAAGTAACAAACCTAGCAGAGATGGCTAAAATATCAGCATATCTCAAAGACCACTCAAATGAGAGATATAAACTGGAGTGGAGAAGATGGATTGACTCAAAATAAATATGGGACTAAGAAATTCCAGATAGTTTATGACTGAAGAAACAAGGAATGATATAATCTGTTTAGAGTTAGCCTAGCAAAGAGGAGTTAAAGCTCAAATGATACTAACCTTTTTTTAAAGTTTATCTTAGAATATCTTTGTTAAAGATTTTTACCCTGTATTGGTTCTGGGAAGTTGGGGGGGGGGAAGGTTGGGGTGGGGGTGGGGTTTGGGTGGGGAGGGTAGGGGGAGGGAGGTAAATATTTGTAAAAGTTTTGTTTTCAAAATTTTCAATTAAAAAAAATAATAATGACAGAGAATCCTCTGGTGGGCATGCCAATATTATTCGGATTTTATCATATTCATCAGAAAGATACTAGAACAAATGTGATATTACTTCTTTATCAAAATATGACATATAGCATATTATTACACAGTTTCTAGGATGCAGAGTGAATTCATATATCAAAATTATAGAAAGATAACAAAAGATTTCAACCACTGTAATCCATCTTGGTCTGGATACATTAATATCCTTTAGCAATAGCAATAGCAGTTAGACTTATATACCGCTTCATAGGGCTTTCAGCCCTCTCTAAGCGGTTTACAGAGTCAGCATATCCGGGTCCTCATTTTACCCACCTCGGAAGGATGGAAGGCTGAGTCAACCTTGAGCCGGTGAGATTTGAACAGCCGAACTGCAGAACTGCAGTCAGCTGAAGTAGCCTGCCTTGCTGCATTTAACCACTGCGCCACCTCGGCTCTTGATTATTTAATGGTTATTTAATGCAATGCAGTACAGTTTTGCTTCTATCTCTTAGAAAAACTGAAATTTATGGATGAGGCTGGTTGCCTAGTTAACTCTATTACTCTATTAAAATACACGACCACATTTGTTACTTGCAACCTGCAACCTGTTGCCCTCAAACTCCACAGAAGAGAATAGTATGAGCAAGTTATTTGTGACACCCAATAGAAAATATTGTTAGGAAAAGATTATTGCGTCCTGATTACAAAAATAGATATGGATTGCTTCACTGATAAGGTTACTGTAGATGGAATTGCCAAAGTTCATTTATTTGCACATTACACTGGCCAAAATAAAAACTGAATTAAGAAGGGTCACAATGGGCTAATTTAGTGTTGGATAGCTGAAGGAGATGTGTAGTGAACTTTGAGAAATAATCTGAGATATTTTAGAGTAAAGGGATGTTTATTCAGTACATTCTCTGATATTTAATGATCCCAAAGAAATCTGAAATGCTAGATGTTGGTTTGGATCTTGTGGTCCCAATGACCTTTTCAAAAAAAATTATTCATTTTAAAATATTTTATTCATTTTCATTTTCATTTTATATAATCAGATATATTCTATGCAAGATTGAGGCCATATAACATTAAGCAATAAACATAACTCTTCTTATATTCCAAAATACAAAACCAACATAACGCTTCAACCCTCCATACACCCTTTCTTTCTCCCCCCTCCAACTTTCCTTTCTCCCCTTCAACATTCCTCTCTTCTACTTCCCCTCCCCCTCTAACATTCCTTTCTCCCCCTCCCTTCCATCTCACCCTCCTTTCATTCCCCTCTCACTCCCTATCTGCCCCTCCCTCTTCTTTCCCTCTACTCCTCACTTCGGTGTATTTCTACTATTCATCAATGTATTCGGCTTCTTATTTTATAAAAGAAAGAAAAAAGCAACAGTATACAAGTGCGTTCTTATTGTTTTAAAAATTGACATAAACTATATTTCCCCCCTCCCCCCCTCCCCCCTATGATCCCCCCTCCCTTCCCCCCTTCCGACTTCCCAGATCCCATACCCGGTATAACTTTTTATCAAACACAGTCTGGAGTGTATTAAAACCAAGTAAGTTAAAAGTTAAAAAAAAAAGAGTAAAAGAAAAGAAGAATAAGAAAGAAAAAAAGTCAATAAACTCTCTGCTTTGAGCTCAGCTTCTTATCACTACAAAAAGTTGAACAGTCCTAATCTCAATTAATTAATTACTTGCAGGTTTTCAGACTATGTTAAAACCAAGTAAGTTAACCAAGTAGAATTCTTCTCTAGCTAGAGGCCTTATCTCTTTATCTAAATATCTGTCTGTTAAACCCTTAATTTATCCCTTTTATGCCTCCTTCCTCTATGACACAATTTAAACACATCTTGAATTCTTCTCTCGATTTCCTCTTCCAGCTCTTCTCATCCCTGCCTCTGTCCGTATCCATATACATATATATACACATACACACACATATATATATGCATATATATATACACACACACATATACATACACATACATATGTTTTATATTCATCTGTACTCCTCTCATATATGCTCCGCCTAAATCTCCTGCAAACTCCCTGGATGTATCCTTCCAAACAGTATATTCAGATAACAATTTTTACAAACATCAATAAAATTTCCATCTCAAAATAAGCTCTCATTCGACCTCTACTACCCTGCCGTCTACACCACACCTCCCAACTCCATCCGAACTGGGCCGCGATCCAGGAAAATCACCACGATCTCCGCCCTCCTCACCCTGGGAAGTAAATCATCAGTAATTTATATAAAAATTCAAAATTATCCATCAAGTCTTTTTAGATCCCATACAATATATCTTCCAAAGAGATCAGCATCAGTTCTTTCAGCCTAAATGTCTCTTCATCGGTATACAACTATACCATTTTATGCAAAACAAAAGTCACAAAATATTGGCCAAGTTCAAAGTTAAGCAAATATTTTGGATCAGTTAATTTAATATAATTTTCTTACAGAAAAGTTATGTCGTTTTTGAGCTGTTTGATATAGCAAAATGTTTACTTTCTCTTTTATAATGGTTTCGTAGATATCTCCTTAATCAATGGCTGATAATCATAGATGTTGCTGCGATCCACCTTATTTTCCATTCGTCTAGGAGCACGGCTAGGTCCTTGTTCTCTGATCCTCTGCTCTTCTGGGAGGGGAAAGCGATACTTCCTGTCTTGTGATTGTGTGTTTTGTTGTTTCTCTTGTCCTTCTCTTTGTCTTTCTCCGGGTCCAGGTGGTTCAGGATGTCCCGCCTTTAGGGTCTTATAATAAAAATCTCGGGCTTCCCATACAGAGTTGAGACGATATTTTTGCTCACCGAATGTAATTATAATACCAAATGGCGCATCCCATCTATACTGTATTTGACGATTTCTGAGTTCTTTAACTAAAAAAGCATAGTCTCTCCTGGCTCTTAACATTTGGGATGGTATTTCCTTGAAAACAATCAAGTCCTGTCCGTCAATTTGCAGCCTGGTATTATAAAACTCTTGTAATATCGCATTTCTGGATTCTCTTGTAGCAAAATATATAACTACATATCTCGGGAGCTGTCTCTGTTTCGCCACCCACAAATTATGACGGTAGATTTTTTGGATCTGCCAATCAAAGTTGAGTCCCGGACTTCCCACCAAACGACTGAAAGCCTCTGAAAAAATCTGTTTCAAGTTCTCCTTTTCGTTTTCACGCAATCCCCTAACTCTTAATGCAAGCTCCATCTTTTTGTAGTTTGTCATAACAAGTTGTTTTTCTGCATTTTCAACTTTCTGTTGCAGCACTTCAATTTTAGATGTCAGGTTGGTGTTGGCTTCCTCCAGGAGCTCCAACTTATCTTCCATTCCAGCAACATAATCTGTCAGTACAGTTACAAGTCCGACCATATCCTCCTTTGTTTGAGCAATCTTGATATCAAGCTTATCACATAAGTCTGTAATAAGTTGCTTCATCCCCTATCTAAATTCTTTAAGAATCTCAAAAAGAAATTCTTTCGTTAACAAATCTCCAGTAGGGGGCGTAGAAGGCAAGGGCTGCGACCTTGTAGCAAATGCCTGAGATGTATTGCTAAGAAGACGTCTCCCCAATCTTGATTTCGGTGCCATTATAGAAAGGAAGCAAACAAAGTCTCTGCTCGCGTTAGTTTCAAATAAAGTAATTTCAGTAAATTTTTAGAGGTTGATAAGAAAAAATCTTCAAGGGAGCTAATTAAATTGTGAGAAGTTATTCCTTTGATTCTGTGCCAGGAAGTTGGAGATATATCGTTATAGCAAATGCGGAAGCTAAAAAGTCACCATTTTAAAAACAATTAAACAAAGGAGTTTTTTATAACATTGAAGCTGGCATTTTGATAGGAAAAAAATAAAGAAAAGTTCACAGGTTTGGTCTCTGCTCGTATTTATTTTCAATGGCTTAGTTTCAAAAGAATGTCCTGAGGGGCGGGGGTTCCTCGCCTTGAGCTGAAAAAAAGACAGCTGAGAAGATCTGGCCGGAGTAAATGACTCAGCTTGAGGTGATCCTCCTTCTCCGTTTACAGCCAAAAAAACAACAACTGCAAACTACAAAGAAGGATCTAACCGTCTGGGTCCCTCCCTGCTTTTTTCTTGCCTGAAAAAAGAGATATCTATAGATGTTAAGTAGATATACGAACCAGAACTCTGGGGGCAGCTCTGTTAAAAAAAAATTATTGAATTAAATTCTGGTTATGCTGACAGAGCATCTTCCTCATACTATTATAACACTGATTCATATTAGTATGGCTTATTTAGGGCAAATAGTTTTTGTATGAATATAAAGAGCAGATGTATTTCAAGATTTAGGCTTTAAATAACCCAAGATGTTGTGGATTAGTCTTTTTAATAGTTTCATCACCTTATTCAATTGTATGCCTTCAGTTCAGATTTTCCCATAAAAGTATATATGTTAAAGTAATCCATATATGTGTACATTGAAAGCATCCTTTATTACATCAGTCTGTTTTCTACTACTGTTTTAAGATACCATATGTTTCGGAGTATAAGACGCACCTTTTTTCCTTAAAAAAAAAAGGATGCAAATCTGAGTGCATCTTATACATCAAATATAGCATTTTTTGCCTCCTGAAGCCCCAACCTTTCATCAAAATGGCTGTGAATACCCTTATGGAGGCTTTCAGAGAGCTCCTGGGGGCTGGGGAGGGCAGAAATGAGCAAAAACGGCCGATTTTTGCCCCCCATCCCCTAGCAGCACTCTATAAGCCTCCATAAAGCTATGCATGTGTTTTTTTACAAGAAACGAGCTCGTTTTTGTGACAAATGGGCCAATTTTTGCTTGTTTTTGGCCCCCCCACCTTTGAGGAGCACTCTGCAAGCCCCTCCCCCAAGGCTATTCATGCCTTTTTTTAAAAAATGGGTACATTTTCGTGAAAAACGGGCCATTTTTGGGAGGTTTGCAGATACCAGAACACATAATTGGACAATGTGACCTTTGTCAATTCTTTAATTATATTGAAAATTTGGGAAATAGTTAGAGCTGGTTTTGTTTTCATGCGTGTCGAAATGGTATACTAATAAAACGGTTATTTGAGAAAGATGCTAATCTCGGAGTGCTGAATTGGTTGGGTTTATTAGTTGGATCATTGACACTATGTACAATATTAATATACTTTTTTTTTTTAATTGACTGGATACTTAGGGAATGAATGGCAGAATGTGACCTAATAAATTACATTCCATCTTAAAGTACATGTGTGTGTGTGTGTTTGTGTGTGTGTTTTAGAGCAGGGGTGTCAAACTGATGGCCTGCAGGCCGAATGCATCATATGTATGCCATGCCTAACCGGGTCTGCAAAGACAAAAACATTGTGATACATCATGTGATATCATGTGACACAATCGAGTTGTAGACACCCATATTATAGACAAATAAAAAAGCACAATTAACAATGACATTTGAAATTCAAAATATTAAAATCTTTACCCAGCTATAATTGAAAAAAGCTAAATAACTCTTCCTGCTAAATTAACCTTCTTAGTTATTTTCATCACCAACTCTGATCTGGAAATTAATTCAATGGAACAATACTTTTTGTCAGAGACATGCTTTTAACAAAAGCTATCCATGAACTAAGGAAAACATCATCAGAATAATCAATATCTGAGCAATATATATAGGATATATAGTGTGAGCATATAAATACAAAAATTAAGCTATTAGGGAAATTGTAGGCTATAGATTAAATGGTCAAAGCTGAAGAGTTTTGAATGAAAGCAAACAATTTATCTTTTCATTAACTTTTCCTAAATCAAAGGAAGAGTAAATTGAAGATTAGAATAAATATAATATTACCCCCCTTCATTCCACTTATTCAAAATTAAGAGCTAGTTTGTTACAGATAAACCAAGAGTCAAAACCTTGAAGATTTTACCTTTTAGCAAATCATATGAAGCCCCACTAGAAAAATATATTATGAATTATGTATGTTTCATTTTATGCCTTTTTGCAGTTTTTCACAAATTGCAAATCTTTCCTACTTCTGTAAATATTGTTTTGCATTTTAGAATGTTATATTGAATTTCTATTTATTTGAAAATGTTTATTACATGATCAGACTGACAATAATCATAAAAGTATCCACTGGATCTTCCTAATGCAATCCTATGTTCAGGTGATAGGAGCCAAGGTGGCGCAGTGGTTAAATGCAGCACTGCAGGCTACTGCTAGATCAGCAGTTCAGCGGTTCAAATCTCACCGGCTCAGGGTTGACTCAGCCTTCCATCCTTCCGAGGTGGGTAAAATGAGGACCCAGATTGTTGGGGGCAATATGCTGACTCTCTGTAAACCGCTTAGAGAGGGCTGAAAGCTCTATGAAGCGGTATATAAGTCTACTGCTATTGCTATTGCTATTGAACGCTAGTAGACTACATAATTATATTCTGATAAAATGATAAAGAGGTAGTCACAGCACTTACGGCCATCCAGTGTTTTTGCCTCCATGTGGAGTATGTCTGGATCTTTGCTGGTACCCATTTTAGACCTGAGAGAAGAAAAACAAACATTGTAATGTTACTAGGAATAAACAAAATATTTAATTAAAAGGAGTTATCTGATCATCTAATATGGAATATTTCAGTGTTCATTCAATCATTCATTCATTCAATCAATCAATCCACTAGAATTCTCTTTGAGGGAGATTGGGGGGGGGTCAGAAATGTGAAAAAAATAAAAAAATACATGAAAATGTCATTTTTAGGACCTCAAGAAACAATTAACCTGCCCAAATTCACCTGGTGAACTCCAATGGCTAAGCAAATAAATGCCTCTAGAATAATACCATATGAGCGATACCATGTAACTATTCCTAGGATATTTTATAACTCCCACTATGGTCCCCAATAGTTAAATTATTTGTCAAACTTCAGCTTCTCAGTAATGCATATCTAGTACCTACACAAATTTAGATGGCTACTAGATTGCCATCAAGAGATACAACCCCTCCTACTTCCCCCCCCCCAAATGGTTGATAGGTCAACCAATTAATCCCTAATTTATTTATTTATTTTTTAAAATCTATTATTGATTACTGATGGTTTGGGGTAAAAATCAGTGGATAGAGCAACTAAAGCATTGTGCCAAGAAAACTATAGTGGCTTGTCTAGGCAGCCACTAGACAGTCAACATTTGAGGTGCCACACTCAAACACACCCACCCACATATATTCAGATAATATATGTATCAATAGCAATAGCAATAGCAATAGCAGTAGACTTATATACCGCTTCATAGGCCTTTCAGGCCTCTCTAAGCGGTTTACAGAGAGTCAGCATATTGCCCCCAACAATCTGGGTCCTCATTTTACCCACCTCGGAAGGATGGAAGGCTGAGTCAACCCTGAGCCGGTGAGATTTGAACCGCTGACCTGCTGATCTAGCAGTAGCCTGCAGTGCTGCATTTAACCACTGCGCCACCTTGGCTCTGGTATCACTTTGTTAAATTTGGTGCACGAGGGCTTCTCTGCCAAAACACTTGTTACAGCTAAGTAATAGGTATCATATAAAAGCCACAATCTAGTTGGGCCAAGCCTTATGGTCATAAGTGTTTTCTGTCTCTGTATTTTCATGTCCTTTGTGTATTCTGAATCCTACAATTATAACACAATTTCCAATAGTTTCGATAAGAACTTATCTGCTTAATTTCCCAGTGCAGTTGATTAATAAAACAGTGAAGGCTGTGCAATGATTTAGAGATGTTAATTCAATTTGTTGTGATATTGTTAGTACCATTTTAATACATTTAGTAAATGCATGTTATAATATACAAATGAAGCTATATTCTGGAGACATCAATGAGGGTAACCAGTTTTCTTAAATAAATAGCTGATACTTTTGGGAAAGTGATTTGAGATATTTCTAATCTACTTTTTAACATGAGAAGTGATCATTTTATGACTAATCAAATACCTTGATCAATTTCATCCTTTTAATGACCAAACCAAGATTTGCATTCTGGTTCCAGGGAAGAAATGGCAAATTGAATGTAACTTCCCTAAGAGGAGAGCTGATGAATTGAATTGTAATTTTAATTTTAATTGATTTGTATGCCGCCCAATCCCGAAGGACTCCACTGATGACTATGGTGGAATGAAGATCTGGTAAATGGATTTACTGTTTGCAATTCTTCTCTGGACAGGGAAAGGTCTGCCATTATAGACAGACTATACTTATACATTATGAAAGAGGAACAAGTTTTACTGGGCAAGACTGAGATCAATCTGAAGTTGGATTAAAAAATGACAAGCTTCAGGAATGATATGGAAACATATGCTACAATGGTTATACAAATAAAACCAGCTGCCATCTTAATAACTCAAAAGAGATGTAAAAATAATAAACCAAAAGAGTGAACTAGATAACTTTTCTACATTGGATTTACAAAAGAGATTTGCTAAGTTTGGAAAAATGTTGTGAGAAGGGACAAGAAAAAAATGAACAAAATTCCAGGATGATATTTGTAGGGATTAAAATTTAGGGATGTTAAAAGCAAGGAATATACAGACAATTTATTTGATCAAAGTTAAAACATATTAACACAGATCTGTGACTAAAAAGCTGTTTGATTATTTTCATCTAATTTCCATGTATTTTGGTGTGCTGAAAACCAATAAAATATTGAAAAAACTCCTAGATGTCATGATTTGCCACAACACGCAAAATTGTCTTCAAATTTATCATTTTTTAAAAATTTTTGGTATTTTTTTATATTATGGGTTTTTAACCAAATTTAAAGTCCAAATTACTATTAATTAATTCACATTAGTGAATTTAAGATATAAAATGCAAAAAAAAACCATTAAAGGGTTTGTCAAAGTTATGTAAAAAATATAGCACTGTAAATCTGATGGTCAGCAATATATACATAAGCTAAGCAAGTTTTAAGTCTGTGCTTCTAATGGTAGAAGGGGTTAATCTTTCCTGAAGAATCCAGTGGGAGGGAGACACAGGGCAGATCTCCGGTCAGTGCAGGGGGTGTGGTCAACACTGTGACATCTCGTGTACAGACACAGAGCTACTGTCTCCTGCATGCCACACTTGTGCACGAATCATCATCATGTTCTTGGTTCACACTTTTTCATCACAATTCATGGTAGCTTGTCATTCTTCAACCATTATGTTATGGCTCTGCAAAAGTGTATTAATTCGCCAGACAGTTTCTGTTTCACCTGTGAATATACAGTGTTGAAGCAACAGCAGAATATTACAGACTTTGTGAAAAAAATATACTTTGCATACTTTGGACTAAAAATTGGAGATCAAGATAAAGTTTGGGCGCCTCATAAAGTGTGCAAACGGTGTGTTGAGGACCTCCGAAACTGGTTCAAGGGTAAGAAAAAATCTTTCTGTTATGGGATTCCTATGGTATGGTGAGAGCAAAAGAACCATAGTGATGACTGTTACTTTTGTTCATGCGATGTGAAAGGGTTCAAATCCAATTGGAAGCATTCCATTTCATACCCCAATCTTCTCTCAGCAATTCATCCCATCTCCCACGGCACAGATATACCAGTACCCAAGCCCCCTGCTACCTTGGAAGAGATACCTAGCTCTGATGAAGGTGAAGTCATACCTGAACCAGATGACGAATCAAGTTCTGACTTTGAAGATGATACAAGACCAAAATTGTTTTCTCAGGAGGAGATGAATGATTTGGTAGGAGACTTGAATCTTCCCAAAGATGTCACTGAGTTACTCGGATCAAGGCTGAAAAGCAGGAATTTATTGTTGCCAGGAGTGTCATCTTCATGGTTCAGACATTGTGAAAAGGAGTTTGTTCCTTACTTTGCCCCGGAAGACAAGTTGGTGTATTGCAATAGCAATAGCAATAGCAGTAGACTTATATACCGCTTCATAGGGCTTTCAGCCCTCTCTAAGCGGTTTACAGAGAGTCAGCATATTGCCCCCAACAATCTGGGTCCTCATTTTACCCACCTCGGAAGGATGGAAGGCTGAGTCAACCCTGAGCCGGTGAGATTTGAACCGCTGAACTGCTGATCTAGCAGTAGCCTGCAGTGCTGCATTTAACCACTGCGCCACCTTGGCTCTAAGGTGCACCATTGCATCGATGTCGAAGTTCTGATGGGTCAATTTAAAATCCAATATGATTCAGAGCAATGGCATCTTTTTATAGATTCTTCAAAAAGAAGTCTCAAAGCAGTTTTACTCCACAAAGGTTTTTACGTTTCCATACCTGTAGGTCATTCCATACACTTGAAGGAAACCTACGAGAACTTGGAATTGGTTCTTCGTCAACTTAAATATGAAGACCATGGTTGGTAAGTGTGTGGGGACTTGAAGGTCTTGGGCAGGCTGCTCGGGCAACAAGCTGGGTATACCAAATACCCTTGTTTTCTGTGTCTATGGGACAGTCGAGACCGACAAAATCACTGGACCAAGAAGAGTTGGCAGCCGAGGTTGCTAACAGTCGGTGAAAAATATGTCCTCCGAGAAACTTTGGTACCTTCCCATAACGTTCTTCTACCACTTCTCCACATAAAATTGGGATTGATGAAGCAATTCGTAAAATCACTTCCAAAAGATGGAGAATGCTTCAAATACTTGGTCACCAAGTTTCCATGCCTGTCGGAGGCAAAATTGAAGGAAGGTGTGTTTGTTGGATCAGACATTAAAAGGCTTATAGTTGATCAAGAGTTTGTCAATATCATGACGGATCCTTCAAAAGAAGGGTGAATTGCATTTAAAGAAGTCATATAGAAATTTTTAGGCAATAACAAAGATCCTCACTACAAAAAGATTGTTGGAAGAATGCTGAAAACATTTCAAGCTTTAGGTTGCCTGATGAGTTTGAAAGTGCATTTCCTCCAGTCCCACCTTAATTACTTTTCTGAAAATTTGGGAGCTGTGAGTAGGGAACAAAGAGTGAGGAACAAGGTGGAGGAACAATTCCACCAAGACATTAAAGAGATGGAAAGGAGATAACAGGGAAAATGGAGCATTTCAATGATGGCAGACTACTGTGGGATGCTTCAGAGAGACATTCCAGATGCTATTCACAAGAGTAAATGCACCAAGAGGAGCCTCACAAGGAAGAAGAATCGAGTTTAGTGTATGTAAGTGAGCTCATTTCAGTTCAAAAAAGGATTTTCATGAAAATATTGTAATAAAACTTTAATTTTATAAGTCTATTTCCATTTATTTTGAGGTATTGCCTTATTTAACATAGTTACCTAAATTGTCAGGAAATGTGATGTCCTATGACAAAATGGAGGTAATTTTCGGATTCAGTGCACCAAAAAACATAAAGATTATGTGCAATAACCAAAACAGCTCTTGGAAATTTTTATTTTATTTTTGCAAACCTGTGTTATGTTTAGTAAACTTTAATGGACATTTGCTAATCAGGACTGAATGATGAGGTTTTAAGGATTTGTTTATAGATAAGAAATTGAATATAGGAAGATGAGATAATTTGCTGTATTTTAAGAGCAGGTGATAATTTATTGAAATTGTTTATGATTGTGATGAAGGGGCAAATTATATATATATATATCTTTACTATACTCGTATAGACTTCCCTTCTTCCTTCCTTCTTAATTTGCATTAGTTTTGTCTCCTTAATTGTAATGTTAAATGAAAGTACTAGTTAAAAATGACTTCTGCTAAAAATACTTTTTTCTCATAAGATAGCTTCTCCTAAAGAAATGCTCATATAATTTTCTACTCACAGTGATTTCTCCTATCTAATGGAGCAGGCTCACAGATTCTGACTCTTAACAATATCTACAGGGTCAGGAAGCAGAGTCTTCTCAGTTGCAGCTCCTGGATTTGAGTTTTAAGAAAGCAATAATAACTTGGCTTTTAAGGAAGATGAGTTCTGGTATATATTGGGAAAGAAAGTATTCAATATATCACTGAGTTTATGGAGCTTCTCAGTCATCTAGGTCATGGTTGTCCCAAAGGAGCTTTTTCAAAATGCAACTGTTTTTCCTTGAAGAAATTTTGCTTCCCATCCAAGAAGCAAAACAGTTTTCAAACTGTCTTTAAGGAAAAACCAAGACAGTCCAGTTGCCTTTTAAATAAGCACCTTTGAGATATCCCCGAGCTATACCTTATTGAAGCCATCATATGTTCAAAATAAGTTCAAAATAAGAGTACATGTATGCATCCTCCTCAAATGAAATTGCAACAAGAAAAAAATATTGTGAGTAAAACATTCTTAGGGACCACAAACATCCATAAATCTCTGAGTTCTAAATATGCATCCTGCAATTACTTAGTTGTCCAATTCATTATATTGTGTAAGGAAATTTTAGCCACACAGTTACTTCATTTCTCAATTTTCTTAAAATTTCATTTTTAATTATATTGCACTTAAGAACCTTTAAAGGCTCCTGGATAGTTTAGGTTAAAGCTCAAAAGTGCATAGCAATGCAGCAATTCCACTTATGCAGTCAACTTTATCTGATTTTTTTTCCTCCAGAAATTGTCTGTGTAGAAGTTCTGAGTTCTGAGAAGTTCTTTCTGAAGTTTCTTGTTTTTATGAAAAAAAAGCCTGAGGATTTACTTGAAAAATAAAACCAACCTTATAAACTCTGGATGTCCTATTTATCTATCTATCTATCTATCTATCTATCTATCTATCTATCTATCTATCTATCTATCTATCTATCTATCTATCTATCTATCTATCTATCTATCTATCTATCTATTTATGGCTTAATTATTTTTATGGTTTCAAAATTACTTTTTTTTATTCAGAAAAAATGCAGAACACAAGGAAAGGCCTATGCAAGATTCAAGCAACCTCTTGATGAAATAATTAAAATGAAAACAACAACAACAAATAATAATAATAGGAACAAGGAAGTTGTTGATTGAAAGTCTATGAACTGTGTTAAAAAATCCAAGAAAATAGGTTGGTTTAGTTTGCTATCTTAAACTGCACCAAGCAGCGAAATGAAAGGGCTGCTTCATTACATAACCGTCAACTCTAAAATGTGTTTTGTATTTATTTTATTTTCTTGGTCTTATATGCTACTCTGATCCATCAGGACCCTGAACATGTTACATTCACTTCTTACAGTATAAAGATTGAAATAGTAAATCAATTTAACAAAATAATATAATTAAGAATTGTTATGTTCTGAGCAGCCGCCAAAACAAGCAGTTTAAGCGGGAAGCAATTCGACACCTGATTGGCTGATCGTTTGACAGCTCCTGTATAAATAGGGAGCTGTCCAATGAGCAGCGGCGGCATTCCTGTTCTAAGCCGGTTCTGAACTGTTAGCCTGTTCTTTGAGGGAATAAACTTGTTAGCCTTTTATTCCTGTCTCTGCCTCAGTCATTCCTGGCTACCCACAGGTCCTTGGTACACACCACTGGCGACGAAGGTGGGATTGCCAAACTGAGGTGCGAGAAGCTGAAGTCACTTGCTGAAGTCCCTCGCTGAGTCACTAGAACCGCGCTTAATTCTACCGCGACGAGACGTCGCTGGCTCTGACAGGAATGGCCACGTTAAACTTCGCGCCATTCAGCTATGGTTCTGAGACATGGGAGTCTTACACGGCTCGGTTTGAGTGTTTTTTGGTCGCGCACGACCTCACCGAGCTGACAGACGAACGGAAATGCGCATTTTTCCTGTCCGTTTGTGGCAAAGACGTTTTCCATATGGCCAGGGCTCTTACAGCCCCGGAGCCTATTAAGGCCGTCCCCTGGCCCGTGTTGCTGGAGAAGCTGACAAGCCATTATGCCCCGTCTCCGTCCAAGATAGCCCGCAGGCATGCTTTTCATCAGCGGAGCCAAGCTGAGGGGGAGTCTGTCAGCACCTACGTTGCTGCACTACGCTCGGCCGCCCTGCACTGTGAGTTCCGAGACCTCGATGAAGCTCTCCTCGACCGCCTAGTGTGTGGCCTCCGAGACCTCAAGCTTCAAAAGCGGTTACTGACAAAAACAGATCTTTCGTTTCAAACCGCCCTTGATGAAGTTCGGGCGTCCGAAATGGCTGAGGCTTCCCTAGCTACCATCGCGAAGGCCCGGTCTGCCACTTCCACGCAGGCTGCCAGCGCTTTTAACACTGTGGCCGGTTCACCAGAATCAGAAAGTGAAGATTCCGATGCGGAAACCCTGGATGAGGACATTAACCGCCTTGAGGAGGCGAACAGAAAGAGCTGGCATCGGCGGAAGGGCAACTCTAAATCTGCATGTAGTGGTTGCGGAGGCAATCACGAAAGAGCTGAGTGCAGATTCAGACAAGCCCTCTGCCAGCGGTGTGGACGAAAAGGCCACATCGCTCGGGTGTGCCGGGCAGCGCAGCCCGTGTCCTCTCCAGAGTCCCAAACCGAGCGGTCTTGGCCACATCGAATAAAGAAAGCTAGAACGGACTGCCATGCAATCCTCCGCAACTCTAATCACGACCTCTCTTGCCACCTGCTGCAAAAGAAGATCCAACTAACTGTGACAATAGAAGGGAAGCCCTGCGAGATGGAGCTCGACACCGGTTCCGCAACATCCATAGTGTCTTGGAGCACAATCAAACGTCTCTTGCCTCAGCTGTCCAAACGCCAATTACAAGACTGTCATTTAACATTAAGGGACTATCAGGGAAACCTGATTCCAGTAAGTGGCACCCGGAAAGTCAGAGTGCAGTTCAAGGGGTTTGACGGCCGGCTACCCCTCATCATAGTCGAGGGAAGACTGCCCAGCCTTCTAGGTCTCGACTGGTTCCAGTCCCTAGGTCTGCAAGTCAGCAGAATACACCACCTTGGCGCAACTGCTCTTGACTGTTTGGTCAACGAATTCCCAGCTGTCTTCGATGGCACCTTAGGCAAATACACAGGAACGCCTGTTTCTTTCAACCTCGACCCATCAGTGCAACCGGTGCGAATGAAGCCACGCCGAGTTTCAATTGTACTCAAGCCGAAAGTGGACGCCGAGCTGGACAAACTCGTAGCTCAGGGCGTCCTCGAGCCAGTGGATCATGCACGATGGGAAACACCCATCGTGCTGCCAATTAAGCCGGACGGCAGCGTGAGGATCTGCGCAGACTACCGCTGCTCGATCAACCGTGCCTTGCCTTCAAATGCGTACCCAGTGCCAGTGGTACAGCACCTCCTACACACTCTGGGCGAGGGGTCAATTTTTGCAAAACTCGACCTTGCACAGGCGTATCAACAACTGGTCGTGGACGACGAAGCAGCTGAGGCACAGACAATCATCACGCACCGGGGCGCATTCCGTTGCCGCAGACTGCAGTTTGGGGTGAGCATCGCCCCTGGACTTTTTCAAAGCTTGATGGAGCAGTTGCTCCACGGACTCCAAGGCGTCGTCCCCTATTTTGACGACGTCCTTGTGTCAGCCACCTCCATGGATGAACTCATGGCCCGTTTGCGCATGGTTCTCCAAAAATTCCAAAAAGTGGGCCTGAAGGTTAAGAGAGACAAATGCCAGGTTGCGGTGTCCCAGATAGAGTTCCTGGGGTTCCTCATTGATGGCAGTGGCATCCACCCCACTGCGGCCAAGACCAAAGCCATCCTTGAGGCCCCTGCACCTACTAATAGAGCTGAATTACAGGTCTTTTTAGGCCTACTCAATTTCTATGCGGTCTTCGTGCCGCATAAAGCCTCTGTCGCGGAGCCACTCCACCACCTCCTAGACTCGGGGGCTGCCTGGGTCTGGGGCCAGCGGGAGGCTTCCGCATTCAGGGCTGTTAAACATCTCCTGATCTCCAACGACGTCCTTGTCCAATACAGCGAGCACTTGCCTTTAGTGCTCGCCTGCGACGCTTCACCCTACGGGGTGGGCGCCGTTCTTTCCCACCAGCTGCCTAGTGGAGCAGAGGTGCCGGTTGCCTATTTTTCCCGCACCCTCTCTGCTTCTGAGCGCAACTACGCACAAATTGATAAGGAGGCCCTCGCTATTGTGGCCGGGATGCGGCGTTTCCATCACTATCTGTACGGCCGCCCCTTCCAAATTGTCACTGACCACAAGCCTTTGCTGGGGTTGCTCGCTGGCGACCGCCCGGCCCTGCAGGTGCTGTCTCCCCGAATGACACGTTGGTCTGTGTTCCTCGCTTCCTACGACTACCTGCTCCTGCACCGACCGGGGAAGCAGATCGCTCACGCCGATGCCCTCAGCCGTTGCCCTTTGCCGGACGCTCCTGAAGACCCTACTGCTGCCGCCCCCGTCTTCCTCATTGACGACCTCAACCTTCCAATTTCTGCCGCCGACATCGCTCGGTTGTCCGCAAGGGATCAGGTAATATCCCGGGCCCTAGATTGGGTTAGGCGAGGGTGGCCCAAGGACCCCGTTGGAAGGAGGTGGGGTGAGGATGGGAGCTTGTGTGGCACTTGGGTCTCAAATCTGGGCTGTCGGCTTTCCAGCCCACAAACTCAGCGTCTTAACCACTAAGCCAGCACATCACCACAGAAGCTAACCAAAATTAATAAACCTCCTCATTCTGTGTGAATTCAGCTGCTAGATTGATAATTGGCATGATATTCAAGTGAACACCTCATTGAATAGATTTCACCTGGAACTCATGTGTTGTCTACTGGGGAAGAAAGTAGTCCCTATAATGTCGAAACTGACATAGCAAATAAAATATAGAGATTGACATAGCAAATAAAATGTGTTATTGGATTTCCAATAAGGCTCTTCTCCTGCAGCAATATAAATTAGTAAACAAATAAATAGTTATCCTCAACTGCAAAAATCTGGAGACTTGTAGAGCCATCGAAGTTAAAAATCTCTGTAGTTCTTTCCTTCCATCTAATATTTTGCTACAGTTTTCTAATTTGGTATGCAAGCAAGAAATAAATAAAATGTAAAAGTATTTCGTTATTTTTCTCTATCCATGGAAAACCATGACCTGACAATCTTTTTTATGTACTGTGTCTCCAAGAACTTGCCTTCATCTCATGCCTGTCCATACTTTGAATAGCATTAAATTTGTTTAGATGTTACTATGTTAAAGTAGCGCTTTGCCATTTAAGTAACCAACAACCTGTGGCAGCTTTACTAAGAGTACAATCTGATATGTTCACCATCTGCATCTATGAAGCAAAGCTAAAAGGCAAGAAGATAGGATTGCACAGCAAAGCAGAATAAGGAAAGCCAGTATTTAAAATCAGGCTATACAAAAGTTGACAATGGGATTAACGTCAGTTTGAAATCTACCCCTGTAAACTGTTGTTCAAGCTATTAGCTGATTCGCCAAGCTAGAAATTGGCTCAGGGACCTGGTAGGTAAAGAATCTGCTATCGTGCCTTGCCAGTTCCCAACTGGGGCTGAAAAAGTGTTGGAATTCATTCCGGGTGTTTGCGTGCAGGGCAGCTTCTGCTGTCTGAAACACACATACACAGGGATGCAAAAACATTGCACCAGAAACATCTTTCTGGCCTAACGGTCATAACTCACTATGCAGCCTCATGTAACAAGAACTATGTGAGCCAGCTACTCCCACACATGCCCTTTCTCCCCCCTATGCTGTGCTATAACTTTCTATTCCCTCTCTCCCCCTCCCAATGCCATGCAGCTTGTAACCTTCTGCTCCCCCTTTGCCCACCCTTTGCCATGATGTGATTTTCTATTGGTTTATTTGTAGAATGCTGTGAACTTTTCATTAGTTTACTTGTGCCATGTGTGATTATACATGCCTTTTGATACGCTCCTTTTTGATGACGCTGTAACTAACTTTTTCTAATAAAAGAGCCCTTCGATGATGATTCGAAGCTTTTTGCTCATCCCAAGGAATTTCGTCTGGTGTTTTCCTTTTGATTAGGCAAGGACACATGAGCAGCCCACCAGTGTGGCGACAACGCCACAACTGGTGACCCCGACGTGATCTTGCTGATCAAGCACGTCGCCTCATATGTCTCATTTGGCACCCCCATTGCTTACCGGCGAAGGAACGCCCCTTGCATACCAGGACCGGCCGTCGCAGACGGAGCATCCTCCCAGAATCGTGAGTTATGGGGGCAGAATTCTCTAAGCCTCAGGTTGCGCACCTCCATGAACTTAGAGAATTGGCCAAAACCTCAATATTAATCTTAAAAAACAATGGGAACTTTCTCCCCATCCCTTTGAAAAAAGATCTTACTAACCTTCTCAGGTACATTTATCAAAATTGTCCCACATATCCTGAGAAGGGCTCAATTCGAATAGCCACTTGGGAAAAATTAGGGAAGTATTTCCATGACCCTCCAAGGGCACCAGGGAAAATACTTTCCACTTGGCGGATCATCATGGAATGTTTAAAAGTTCATGAAAAAGCCATGATGGGGGGACCAGACACCCCCCGCCATATTTGGAAACCTCTTCACTAAATTCACACTTTGAATCCAAGGCTTCCTCCTCCCTTGTATGCATGCCTCTGTCACCCTCAGCCCCTGAAGCTCCTCAGCATTCAGAAACACCACTGGCTTCTTCTGTGATACCCTTTTGTGAGGGTGCCATAGCTGCAGCTGTAAGGGAAGGTTTTCAAAAAGGGAACATCCCTTTAGAGGACGCTTCTGCCTGTTTTCCAATTGAAATGATTCCGGACCCAAACAATCCGGGCCAAAATATTCCAAATTATGTCCCCATCCCTTACAAGGTTCTCAGAGACCTTAAGTCTGCTGTCTCCTCGTATGGGATCACCTCTCCGTATGCACAAGGATGTTTGAAACCACAGCTAATACTTACACTATGACTTTAGAAGACTGGAAACTGTTGTGTGGTATGCTGATGACCCCTTCCCAACTTTCTATTTGGTCGTCTCAATATGCTCATGAAATTCAAAAAGCCATTCACAGGGGTTTACCTGCTCTTGTGACCGATGCCCATTTGTATGGCACAGGTGCCTTTCTCACGGCTCAACAGCAGGTTACCTCTCCAGCGGCTGCTTTTACCATAATTTCTCAAGCAGCCGTGGCAGCCCTGAAAAAGGTGGATGAGGCATCATCCGCCCCCCTTAAATCTTTTTCTAAAATTATACAGGGCTCAAATCAGGCATACTCTGACTTTGTCGATGACCTGCAAAAGGCGTTGGCACGTCAAATTGAAAATGTTGATGCTCAAAATGAATTGCTCATGAAATTGGCTTATGAACATGCTAATTTGGATTGTCAAAAGGTTCTACACCCTCTTGTGAGCAAACCTGATGCCACCATTGCCGACTACCTGAAGGCTTGTCGGGTGGTTGGCACTAACGCCTATAACATGGAAACTTTGACCATGGCCATTCAGGGAGCTTCCCGAAATAATCCAAAATCAGGCAACTGTTTCAATTGTGGGAAGCCTGGCCATTTTCGCTCTCAGTGCCGTGCACCCGGGGGTGGGGCCGCTGTTGCAGGCTCTCGCCCACCGAAGCCAAAAACTGTCTGTCCTCGTTGCAAAAGGGGACTTCATTGGGCAAATCAATGTCGCACAAACCCCATTCCTAAACCTGACTCACAGTCGGGAAACTAATCCTGGGGCATTCAGCCAGCCCCACACAAAAGGCTGCTTCTTATCTTCCTTCTTATTTCAATCTCTTGGCAAGTGAACCTATAGATGCTCCAATGCCTGGCTCTTCCTATTTTCTTCCAGTGATCCCGGCTACCTCTCTTTCATTACCCCTTACGATGCCTCTCTTAGTCTTTCCTCATCATGATTTCATGTCTCAAGGAGTTCTTGCTACTCCCTTTCTTACTGACTCTTCTGATTTCTCTTCTTTTGCTTTGATTTTTATTCCCAATGCATGTTCCCGAGGGATCCCTGGTGGCTACGGCCATTCCGGTACCCCTCGAGACAAACTCAAATGATTACCATGACAGCCATGAAGCCATGGCTATAGAACAAACAATGAAACATGCCCGCCCCTCAACTAAATTTCAAATTAAGGGCCACTTGGTATTTTAGATACCGGAGCGGACGTTTCGGTCATCCGTGAGGAGGAGTGGCCACCTGATTGGCCTACTGAAGCGTCTCCCGCAGTCTGCGGTGTAGGCGGCATCCAAAGGGCAAAAATCAGTAAGCATTGGCTATCAGTTGTTTCTACTGATTTTTCTGTAGTAGCCCATATCAAACCTGTCATTTTGCCCCTTCATATTAATTTGTGGGACCGTGATCTTATGCACCAATTTAATGCCAAACTAATCTTGCAGTAACTGCTTTCTATTTTGTTTGTCATGTCTTCTTCTGCCTTGCTCTCTGATCCTTTGCGACTAACTTTAAAAACTGAAACCCCTGTCTGGGTTGATCAGTGGCCATTAACTCAGGAAAAGCTCAAGGCTTTAACAGAACTAGTGCAGGAACAATTACAAAAAGGACACATTGAGCCCTCCCTGAGTCCCTATAACACTCCTGTGTTTGTTATAAAAAAGAAATCTGGTAAATGGCGTTTTTTGCATGATTTGAGGGCTGTTAATAAAATTCTCCAGCCCATGGGAGCGCTGCAGTGCGGCCTCCCCAATCCAAATTTGATTCCCCAAGAATGCGATCTCATGATCATTGATTAAAAAGATGCCTTTTTTTCTATACCACTCCATGAAAATGATCGCAAACTGTTTGCTTTTACTGTTCCAGAATTTAACAATTCCAAACCTGCTTCTCGCTTTCAATGGACAGTCCTGCCTCAGGGAATGCTCAACAGCCCCACCATGTGTCAATATTTTGTAGATAAAACTTTGCAGCCATATCGGATGGCACACCCTCAC